>NC_069504.1:306525148-306735148 GCF_027579735.1 Bombina bombina | reverse complement strand
AACATTGTGACTTAATTATGTAGATGATTTGTGAAACTGAATCTAGATGAAATATGCCAGGAAATTTCTGATGAATATTTACTTGCATATGAGCAAAGGGTTGTCTTCACTTACGTTAAAGTGACAAAATAACTCAAAACTGCAATGTACATGAATGCATTTTAGTTTTGATAAGAAACATGTTTCCACATCAAATATGTTTGCCAAGATGCTTCTAGTTTATACTTTCATTCAATTTATTATTGTGAGGGAGGATAAGGCTCCAATATAGATAACCTGCTCACATTTATCATTGCACAGGAAGATACTTGTGCAAAGCCAATCTTGCCCTCACACAACAAATGCATTAAAGAAAGAGCTGTCAATAGCACAATATATGATTCTTGAGCAGTCTCAGTATTTGAATGCAAGTTCAAATGTTCATATGCTCAGGGCATAGCAAAAGCTTTTACTGAAAGGCAGATAACTTTTACTAGAAATTTTTTTTCTAATAGACATGAGACCATAAAATGCTTGTGTTAAACATTTATGGCTAGATTACGAGTTGTGCGTTAGGGTAAAAAAGCAGCGTTAAGAGGTCCTAACGCTGCTTTTCTACGCCCGCTGGTATTACGAGTCTTGAAGGTTTAGGGTCACCGCACACTTTTTTGGCCTTCCCGCAAAATGACTTACGTAAACTTCGTAAACCCTTTTTTCTATAGGACTTCCATAGCGCTGGTATTACAAGTCTGTCCTGGGAGGCCAAAAAGTGAGCGGTACATCCTACCCCGTCAAGAGTCCTAATGCATTTTAAAGTCAGAAGTTATGAGTTTTATACTACAACACAGTAACAAAAAACTCATAACTAAAGTGCTAAAAAGTACACTAACACCCATAAACTACCTATTAACCCCTAAACCGAGGCCCTTCCACATCGCAAACACTAAAATAAAATGTTTAATCCCTAATCTGCCGCTCCGGACATCGCCGCAACTATTATAAACCTATTAACCCCTAAACCGCAGCACTCCTGCCTCGCAAACACTAGTTAAATATTATTAACCACTAATCTAATATTATTACCTAAATTATTCCTATTTAAAACTAAATACTTACCTGTAAAATAAACCCTAAGCTAGCTACAATATAACTAATAGTTACATTGTAGCTAGCTTAGGGCTTATTTTTATTTTACAGGCAAGTTTGTATTTATTTTAACTAGGTAGAATAGTTACTAAATAGTTATTAACTATTTAATAACTACCTAGCTAACATAAATACAAAAGTACCAGTAAAATAAAACCTAACCGAAGTTACAATAACACCTAACACTACAGTATAATTAAATAAATTAACTAAATTAACAACAATGAAATAAATTAAATTAAATTAGCTAAAGTATAAACACCCCTCCACTAAATTACAGAAAATAATAAACAAATTACAAGATATTTAAACTTATTACACCTAATCTAATAGCCCTATCAAAATAAAAAAAAGCCCCCCCAAAATAAAAAACCCCTAGCTTAAACTAAACTATCAATAGCCCTTAAAAGGGCCTTTTGCGGGACATTGTCCCAAAGTAATCAGCTCTTTTACCTGTAAAAAAAATACAAACAACCCCCTCAACAATAAAACCCACCACCCACACAACCAACCCCCAAATAAAATACTATCTAAAAAAAAACTAAGCTCCCCATTGCCCTGAAAAGGACATTTGGATGGGTATTGCCCTTAAAAGGGCAGTTAGCTCTTTTGCGGCCCAAACCCTAATCTAAAAAATAAAACCCACCAAATGCACCCTTAAAAAAACCTAACACTAACCCCCTGAAGATCGACTTACTGTTCTGAAGACCGGACATCCATCCTCAAGGAAGAGGAAGAAGTCTTCATCCAACCAGGCGAAATGGTCCTCCAGACGGGCAGAAGTCTTCATCCAGACGGCACCTTCCATCTTCATCCATCCGACGTGGAGCGGGTCCATCTTCAAGACATCCGGTGCGGAGTATCCTCTTCAAACAACGGCTTCTTACTGAATGATGGTTCATTTAAGTGATGTCATCCAAGATGGCGTCCCTTAGATTCTACAATTCTATCAGCCAATCGGAATTAAGGTAGAAAAAATCCTATCAGCTAATAGGATTGAGCTCACATTCTATTGGCTGTTCCAATCAGCCAATAGAATGCAAGCTCAATCCTATTAACATCTAGGGCTAGATTATAAGTGGAGCTCTCAATATTGCTTGGGTGCAAGAAATATTAGCACTCCACTTTGTAATACCAGCACTGGTATTACAAGTTAAGCGCAATGTGAACGAGAGCGTTACGCTCAGAGACGGCATCAGAACCTTGCACAGCAAAGGGGGTAAGTAGCGCAGCAAAAGACAGCATTTTAAAATATATATATGTATATGAATATATACATATTTATTTATGTGTTAATATGTGTATATTCACATCTTAACACATAAATATATATGTATAGGGTGACCATATTGCCGCTTTAAAGGGGACACATATACAAATATATACAGTATATGTCAGGGCTGTTTTCAGGGCTGTTTAAAGAAATGTTTTGTATAAGAACCCTGACATATTTATTTTTCACATGTCCCTTTTTAAAGCGGCAATATAGTCACCCTACATATGTATATAGTCATATACATATATATTTGCATTGCGGTCTATGGGATGTATATGAAGAAGAGGGTTAGTAAAATAAATAGTAATGTAAATTGGAATTAAATGGGATTACACATGGAGGTGAATAAAAAGATAAGTATAGAGTAGAGGAATATGGCGGAGAACAGAAAATAGGCACGTATAGAGGAAGACTGGGGTATCTTTGGGTAAAGTAAATGGAAATAGTAATGTGGCAAAAAAAATATATATCTGAGAGTAGAACTGGGTAGTGGTATGAACACATATGGATTTATAAGAGAAAGACTTATGCCAGAAGACAACATCAGTGATGCACAGGAACAGGAAATGCATTAAAAGTTTTAGGATAATTCTACACCCTTTACCTCTAAGCAAATGTCTACAAATGGCTTGCACAATGTTTATTACAGTACTACAGAGAGCTGAAGGAAAGTGCTGTCAAAATAAATGTTCTTTGCTACCAGATATAGTAAGTATTTGTTGCCATCAAAGGAAGATTGAAGATGGCTTAACTGAGCATATACTAGTAAGACCAAGGGATCAGTCCTTGGGGTCGATTTATTAAGCAGTGGATGCTGCATCAAAGCCCCATTGTTTCATGTCTGCTTGAAATGGAAGTTAAGAAGCAGCGGGCCTTTACTTCACCGCTTTTTAGGTGGCGGACTGAAATCATCCTGTTACGATATGATCGGGATGATTGACAGCCCCGGTGCTCTGACAAAATGCCGACGGACATTTGGCTGGCGGACAGAATGCCGAAGCATGTTCCGAGTTCGGCAGAGGCTAGTTACGCTCCAGAGTGCTCTGTTATAATCAGAGCCTTGGGCGCTGCAACTGCCTCTGGGAACCTAACCATGGGTCCCAGGCCGCACGTCTTGTAATTCTCTGTCTGGGAAATTATCTATCTATCAAATCTATTTATCTATATAATGTATCTATATATCTATCTAATTTATCTATCTATCTATTGAATCTATTTATCTATAGGTGTATTAACATACATGTATCAATTAATTTAACCCCTTCACTACCAGGCATTTAAGAGAAAACTTGCCCAAAGTACAAGAGGATTTTTAATTTTTTTGCTATCACTGTTTAAACAGAAATAGAGCATTTCTTTTTATTTACCCACATTAGCTATATATTTTTTTGGCATAAAAATATCTTTCAGTAGATGACAGTTTCAATTAGCTGTTTATTCACAGAATTAAAAAACATACTGTAAAATTATCAAAAAAGTAAATATATATATAAACATTAAATGATCCCATTCAAAAAAATATATATATTTCTAACTGTAGAAAAAAAAATCTAAAATATGTATGCATTTTTAAAAAAATATTTTTGATCATTTTAAGGCCTTATCCACAGCTATGTCTAATAGGGTCACTGCAATAGGGTAACTGTCATTTGGTATAACAGAACTACCAAAATTCTCACAATTGAAACCAAAAACTATATATATTTTTAATAAACACAAACCAAGGTATTAATCTAAGCCCATTGTGTTATATTTCAAGTACTGTAGTCATAAAACAAATGGTTATAAAAGCTTCTCTAGGTTCCCCTTTATTCAGACATGGTAGACATGCATTGCTTTGCCATTGTTTCTTGTAATTAGAATGCTGCTGCACACAACACTTTTAAAATTCCCATGAGCAAATAGGTTAATCAGTTAGCTGTTAAAGGGACACTGTACACTAGATTTTCTTTGCATAAATGTTTTATAGATGATCCATTTATATAGCCCATCTGGCAGTTTTTTTGTAACAATATATAGTTCTGCTTATTGTGCTGCTTTTTAGACACTTAACCAAGCCACAAAGTGTCAGATGTATACTGATGTCTACAGACACCTGCTTGCTCCTGTTTGTCTGATGTGTCTTTTCACATGCAGGGAAGGGGGGGGGGTCTGCTCCCAGCCTCTTTCACTGGGTGTTCCAGCTAATCTCATCAACATTGCTAAACTTGTAGCTTCTAAGTAAGTTTTAAAAAGGTTTTATACTGGATGTTTAGATTAGTATTTGTGCATATTATTCCTTATAGTAGTGTCTATTTCATGCATTTATATGAAAATGAGTGTATACTGTTTCTTTAAGGGTTATATTTACTGTAGTGTAGTCTCTCACATGGCACCTACCACCTCCCTAATCCCTCCCAAACAGCTCTCTACCCTCACCCTTCTCACTGGCCACAACCATCTTAGGTACTTGCAACCAGTCAGCCTGTATGAAGTTTAGTTGTTTTTTTTCATTATTATTATTTAATTATTATTTACTGCTGTGTAGGGATCCCCAGCTCCCCCTGCAAATAATCTTTTGGCGGGAATTAAGGCATGTCCGCTATAAAAACATTTTTCAATTCAGATAGAGCATGCACTACTTTCCAATTTACTTCTATTATTAAATTTACTGACAAACATAACTAGACAGGCTCATGAGTAGCAATGCACTACTGGGAGCTAGCTGCTGTCTGGTGGCTCCATAATAGAGTTTTATTTTGCTTTAACCAAAAATTAAAAGTTACCCTTGTTTTAACTTAAAAAAGTGGTTTTATTGATACCTATAGAACTGGCTGCTCTTAGGGAACTTATAAACAGCATGTGCTTGCAGACTGTCTGTGTAACAGAACATTTGTAGGATTTGTAATGAGTAATATATCATTTGAAATATAAGATTTACATTCTGCACAAACAAATGGCATGATTATAGTATGGGGAAATGGTTTTATATTTTTAAAATATAACATTTCTCTTTTATATAGTTTGATAATCTGTAACCTGAAGTGTACACATGGGCGTAGGTACTGGGGGTGATGGGGGGACGCATCCCCCCCTGCAGGAAATCACTTAGGGGACAGATAATGGATAACCCCCCCCCCGTTAAATGAGGCAGCATCTAAATTTTAAGGCCCTTTGGCACCTATAATTGCCCCCCATATTCCACTTATCTACTAAAGACCACAGCCATAGTCCAGTGAGCCGGATAAGAGCTATTGCAGCAGCTGTTTTTGTGTACATGTTTCTCACTGTCTCAGATTTTATAAAGGGGGTTTACTACAGGAACTGCCCCACTAGGTTTGCTGTTTTTGACATATTTGCAGCAGCTCCACTCTGCCCCCTCTCTCTTTATCTCCCACTGCTCCTTGTATTGGCTGACTTGAATGACCTTTAACCCAGTGGGGTCTTTTATCTGTGTATCATGTCGGTGGGAATAGGAAGCACATGATCTGTAAAAGTTTTGTTATTCCCGGACCTCAGCATTCACTCTTAGGGGTCAATTTAATAAGTGTCAGGCGGAGATGATTCGCTGTAGCGAATAATGTCCGCCCGGCATCGCTAAATACTGGCAGGGGGTGTCAATCATCCTGATCGGATCAGGATGATTTCAGTCCGCCACCTAAAAGTTGGCGGAGAAGTTAAGGAGCAGCGGTCTTACGACCTCTGCTTCCTAACTTCTGTTTCTGGCTCACCAGAAATGATGGGCATAGAAAGCAGCATCCGCTGTTGTTAAATCTACCCCTTAAAATCTTAAACATCAGTGACAGTGGTCTGACTTACCTTACATTCCTATTCATCCTATCTGCAAGCACACAATGCTGGGCTCACTTTGTACAATGTTTGAAAGCAAATAAAAGCCCCAAATAAATTAAAGCTTTGAGATGCTACTTAATTGTCACTTGGGTATTATACAAATGTGTATGTTATGCCTAGTGCTTAAATGTGCACGTGCTGTGTTTATATTGTGTGTTTGCATATATGTGAATCCTCTATAATGTGTGTATGTGGTGTGTTTGTTATGTGTGTATGAAGTCTTTCTATGGTGTGTGTATGTTGTGTAATGTGTGTTGCTGTCTGCGTGTATGCTGTGAATGTAATCTATTGTGTGTTGCTGTGTGTGCCTGTATGCTGTGAATGAGGTGTAGTGTGTATTGTGGTGTGTGTTTTTGTGCGTGAATGTGGTGTAATGTGTATTGCTGTGTGTGTGTGAATGTAAAGTAGTGTGTATTGCTGTGTGTGTGTGCGTGCATGTATGCTGCAAATGTGGTGTAGTGTGTATTGCTGTGTGTGTACGTCTATGCTATAAATTTGGTGTACTGTGTGTGCATGTATGCTGTAAATGTGGTGTGGTGTTTGTTGCTGTGTGTATGTGTATATGTGATTGTTTATTTGTATGCTCTGCAGTGTGTGTATTTGCATGTATAAGTGTACACTGTGTAGTGTGTGTTTCTGTGAATGTGTGTATGTGATTGTTTATTTGTATGCTCTGTAGAGTGTGTGTATTTGCATGTATAAGTGTACACTGTGTAGTGTGTGTTTCTGTGAATGTGTGTATGATTGTTTATTTGTATGCTCTGCAGTGTGTGTATTTGCATGTATAAGTGTACACTGTGTAGTGTGTGTTTCTGTGAATGTGTGTATGATTGTTTATTTGTATGCTCTGTAGAGTGTGTGTATTTGCATGTATAAGTGTACACTGTGTAGTGTGTGTTTCTGTGAATGTGTGTATGATTGTTTATTTGTATGCTCTGCAGTGTGTGTATTTGCATGTATAAGTGTACACTGTGTAGTGTGTGTTTCTGTGAATGTGTGTATGATTGTTTATTTGTATGCTCTGCAGAGTGTGTGTATTTGCATGTATAAGTGTACACTGTGTAGTGTGTGTTTCTGTGAATGTGTGTATGATTGTTTATTTGTATGCTCTGTAGAGTGTGTGTATTTGCATGTATAAGTGTACACTGTGTAGTGTGTGTTTCTGTGAATGTGTGTATGATTGTTTATTTGTATGCTCTGTAGAGTGTGTGTGTTTGCATGTATAAGTGTACACTGTGTAGTGTGTGTTTCTGTGAATGTGTGTATGATTGTTTATTTGTATGCTCTGTAGAGTGTGTGTATTTGCATGTATAAGTGTACACTGTGCAGTGTGTGTTTCTGTGAATGTGTGTATGATTGTTTATTTGTATGCTCTGTAGTGTGTGTGTATTTGCATGTATAAGTGTACACTGTGTAGTGTGTGTTTCTGTGAATGTGTATGTGATTGTTTATTTGTATGCTCTGTAGAGTGTGTGTATTTGCATGTATAAGTGTACACTGTGTAGTGTGTGTTTCTGTGAATGTGTGTATGATTGTTTATTTGTATGCTCTGTAGAGTGTGTGTATTTGCATGTATAAGTGTACACTGTGTAGTGTGTGTTTCTGTGAATGTGTGTATGATTGTTTATTTGTATGCTCTGTAGAGTGTGTGTATTTGCATGTATAAGTGTACACTGTGTAGTGTGTGTTTCTGTGAATGTGTGTATAATTGTTTATTTGTATGCTCTGTAGTGTGTGTGTATTTGCATGTATAAGTGTACACTGTGTAGTGTGTGTTTCTGTGAATGTGTATGTGATTGTTTATTTGTATGCTCTGCAGTGTGTGTGTTTGCATGCATAAGTGTACACTGTGTAGTGTGTGTTTCTGTGAATGTGTGTATGATTGTTTATTTGTATGCTCTGTAGAGTGTGTGTATTTGCATGTATAAGTGTACACTGTGTAGTGTGTGTTTCTGTGAATGTGTATGTGATTGTTTATTTGTATGCTCTGTAGAGTGTGTGTGTTTGCATGTATAAGTGTACACTGTGTAGTGTGTGTTTCTGTGAATGTGTGTATGATTGTTTATTTGTATGCTCTGCAGTGTGTGTATTTGCATGTATAAGTGTACACTGTGTAGTGTGTGTTTCTGTGTATGTGTGTATGATTGTTTATTTGTATGCTCTGTAGAGTGTGTGTATTTGCATGTATAAGTGTACACTGTGTAGTGTGTGTTTCTGTGAATGTGTATGTGATTGTTTATTTGTATGCTCTGTAGAGTGTGTGTGTTTGCATGTATAAGTGTACACTGTGTAGTGTGTGTTTCTGTGAATGTGTGTATGATTGTTTATTTGTATGCTCTGTAGAGTGTGTGTATTTGCATGTATAAGTGTACACTGTGTAGTGTGTGTTTCTGTGAATGTGTGTATGATTGTTTATTTGTATGCTCTGTAGAGTGTGTGTGTTTGCATGTATAAGTGTACACTGTGTAGTGTGTGTTTCTGTGAATGTGTGTATGATTGTTTATTTGTATGCTCTGTAGAGTGTGTGTATTTGCATGTATAAGTGTACACTGTGTAGTGTGTGTTTCTGTGAATGTGTGTATGATTGTTTATTTGTATGCTCTGTAGTGTGTGTGTATTTGCATGTATAAGTGTACACTGTGTAGTGTGTGTTTCTGTGAATGTGTATGTGATTGTTTATTTGTATGCTCTGTAGAGTGTGTGTATTTGCATGTATAAGTGTACACTGTGTAGTGTGTGTTTCTGTGAATGTGTGTATGATTGTTTATTTGTATGCTCTGTAGAGTGTGTGTATTTGCATGTATAAGTGTACACTGTGTAGTGTGTGTTTCTGTGAATGTGTGTATGATTGTTTATTTGTATGCTCTGTAGAGTGTGTGTATTTGCATGTATAAGTGTACACTGTGTAGTGTGTGTTTCTGTGAATGTGTATGTGATTGTTTATTTGTATGCTCTGTAGAGTGTGTGTGTTTGCATGTATAAGTGTACACTGTGTAGTGTGTGTTTCTGTGAATGTGTGTATGATTGTTTATTTGTATGCTCTGCAGTGTGTGTATTTGCATGTATAAGTGTACACTGTGTAGTGTGTGTTTCTGTGAATGTGTGTATGATTGTTTATTTGTATGCTCTGTAGAGTGTGTGTATTTGCATGTATAAGTGTACACTGTGTAGTGTGTGTTTCTGTGAATGTGTATGTGATTGTTTATTTGTATGCTCTGCAGTGTGTGTATTTGCATGCATAAGTGTACACTGTGTAGTGTGTGTTTCTGTGAATGTGTGTATGATTGTTTATTTGTATGCTCTGTAGAGTGTGTGTATTTGCATGTATAAGTGTACACTGTGTAGTGTGTGTTTCTGTGAATGTGTATGTGATTGTTTATTTGTATGCTCTGTAGAGTGTGTGTGTTTGCATGTATAAGTGTACACTGTGTAGTGTGTGTTTCTGTGAATGTGTGTATGATTGTTTATTTGTATGCTCTGCAGTGTGTGTATTTGCATGTATAAGTGTACACTGTGTAGTGTGTGTTTCTGTGTATGTGTGTATGATTGTTTATTTGTATGCTCTGTAGAGTGTGTGTATTTGCATGTATAAGTGTACACTGTGTAGTGTGTGTTTCTGTGAATGTGTATGTGATTGTTTATTTGTATGCTCTGTAGAGTGTGTGTGTTTGCATGTATAAGTGTACACTGTGTAGTGTGTGTTTCTGTGAATGTGTGTATGATTGTTTATTTGTATGCTCTGCAGTGTGTGTATTTGCATGTATAAGTGTACACTGTGTAGTGTGTGTTTCTGTGTATGTGTGTATGTGATTGTTTATTTGTATGCTCTGTAGAGTGTGTGTATTTGCATGTATAAGTGTACACTGTGTAGTGTGTGTTTCTGTGAATGTGTGTATGATTGTTTATTTGTATGCTCTGCAGTGTGTGTATGCTGTATAGTGTGTGCTGTGTGGTTTCTCATATCTGCCTATATCTAGAACATTAATGGGGAATGCACAGAGCAGTTTTAAATAATCTTTCATTAAATGTCCATTGAGATAAGAATATTTATATTACTAAGATGTGTGTGTTGATAAAATAGTTTAACATTAGTTTAACAGTATTTTTTTAAACTTTTTATTATTTTATTGCGGTTGTTAATATATACAACAGATACAGCTCGATAACGAGTTTTGAGCGCTATAGAGAAATTAACGAACTCAACAAAAGTTACGTTATTTAATTTTCTATAGTGCTGCTATTACAAGTTTTCAAACATACACCTTGTGTTGAGTTTCATACCGCACACAGTCAGAGCACTGTGTTTGACGTGCTCGTGCACGATTTCCCCATAGAGATCAATGGGGAGAGTCGGAGAAAAAAAAAAACTAACACCTGCGATTGCGGAAACAAAAGTTCCGTAACGCAGCCCCATTGATGTCTATGGGTAAATTAAAATACTGTTTAAACCTAACACCCTAACATAAACCCTATTTCTAAACACCCCTAATCTGCTGCCCCCAACATCGCCGTCGCCTGCCTACAGTTTTTAACCCCTCATCTGCTGCCCCCAATATCGCTGCCACATAAATAAAATTATTAACCCCTAATCTGCCACTCCCGATATCGCCGCCACTTTACTAAAGTTATCAACCCTTACACCGCCAGCCCACCACATCGCAACAAGCTAAATTGAACTATATTAACCCATAAACCTAACCCTAACGTAACCTTAACCCTAACACCCCCTAACTTTAACATAATAAAAATATAGCTAAATTAAATTTACAATTGTTAACTAAATAAACCTATTAACCCCTAAACCGCCAGCCCCCCCACATTGCAAAAAGATAAATTAAACTATTTTAATCCTTAACCCTAACCCTAACCCTAAACCTAACCCCCCCTAATTTTAACATAATTAAATTAGATCTAAATTAAACTTACAATTATTACGTAAATAATTCCTATTTAAAACTAAATAGGATCCATCCAGTTGGTAAAGTCCCCATCCATGCAGCAAGAAGTCTTCATCCAGGCGGCCTCTTCTATCTTCATCCAGCCGGCGAAGTCCTCATCCATGCGACAAGAAGTCTTCATCCAGACGGCCTCTTCAATCTTCATCCAGTCGGCGCGGATCGGGTCCATCCTGAAGCCATCCGACATGGAGCTCCTCTTCTTATGGTCTCTGCCGTAAACTGAAGCTTCAATGCAAGGGAAGTGATTCAAGATGGCGTCCCTTGCATTCCTATTGGCTGAAAATTTTTAATCAGCCAATAGATATTAGGGCTGCTAAAATCCTATTGGCTATTCAAATCAGCCAATAGGATTTAAGTGGCTTTGAATTAGCCAATAGAATGAGAAATTTAGGTTATTATAGAGTAAGGGTTTTTATTTGTGGGGGTTGGTTGGGTGGTGGGTTTTAACGTTGGCGGGTGTTTGTATTTTTTTACAGGTAAAAGAGCTGATATCTTTGGGGCAATGCCCCACAAAAGGCCCTTTTAAGGGCCATTGGTAGTTTATTGTTGGCTAGGATTTTTTATTTTAGGTGGGCTTTTTTATTTTGATAGGGCTATTAGATTAGGTGTAATTGTTTTTCATTTTTGATAATTTGTTTGTTGTTTTTGTAATTAGATACTTTTTGTAATTTTTAGAGTAGTATCAGGATTTTTTTATGTGTAGTTTAGTTTTATTTAATTGGTAGTTAGTTTAATTTTAGTTTAAAATAAAAAATTTAAATTTGACAGGTAAGTTTTAATTTAATTAAAGCTAGGGAAATTGTAATTTTAATATAAAGTTAGGTGTTCGTTAGGTTTAGGGGTTACTAGTTTAAATTAGTGCATTTCATAGTGAGGAGCTTTCAGTTTAGGGGTTAATATTTTATTTTAGTATATTTCGTTGTGGGGGGCTTGCGGTTTAGGGGTTAATAGGTTTATTATAGCGGTGGTGTGGGCGGACGGCAGATTAGGGGTTAATAATATTGAAATTGTGTTTTTTATGCGGGAGGGCAGTGGTTTAGGGGTAATAACTTTAGTATAGTGGTGACGATGTCGGGGAGTGTCGGAATAGGGGTTAATACATGTCGGGAGTGGCAGATTATGGGTTAATAACTTTAATATAGTGTTTGCGATGCGGGAGGGCCTCAGTTTAGGGGTTAATAGGTAGTTTATGGGTGTTAGTGTACTTTGTAACACTTTAGTTATGAGTTTTATGTTACAGCTTTGTAATGTAAAACTCATAACTACTGACTTTAGATGGCGGTACGGATCTTGTCGTTTTAGGCTGTAACGCTCACTTTTTAGCCTCACTGCAAAACTCGTAATACTGGTGCTATGGGAATCCCATGAAAAAACAGCATTTTTACGTGTGTGGGACTGACGTTGCGGTACAGGCTAAAAGGTGTGCGGTACACCTATACCGACAAGATTTGTAATGGCTGCGGTGCTGTTTTAATGCCATATTTTCAGCGTTACAAGCAGCAACGCAAAACTTGTAATCTAGCTGATAGTGAACAAACTGCAGAAACAATATGTGATACCATGGATATTGCAATGTGATAACATTTAGATACATACTTATGTCAATTCTACTTATATAGTAATATGTTGTCTGAGCTAACAGCAATTTACACAGCAATCTTTCAGCCAGATTACGAGTTTTGCGTTATGGCTGGCTCGCTAATAACTTGCAAGTTATTTCCACCTCTCACCTATAATAGCACTGCTATTACAGGTTTGCAAAAAAACGGCTTGTGCAGGTGATATGGTTGCGTGTGTTTTGATGTGCTCGCGCACAATTTCACCATAGACATCAATGGGGAGAGCCGTCTAAAAAAAAGCCTAACACCTGCAATCGCGAAGCGTAAAGCTCCAAAACGCAGCCCCATATAATGTCTATGGGGAAAAAAATGTATGTTTAAACCTAACACCCTAACATAAACACCGAGTCTAAAGACTCCTAATCTGCCGTCCCGACATCGCTAACACCTACATTACACTTATTAACCCCTAATCTGCCGCCTCTAATGTCGCCGCCACCTACCTTCACTTATTAACCCCTAATCTGCCGCCCCCAATGTTACCGTCACCTACCTACACTTATTAACCCCTAATCTGCCGCCCCCAATATCGCTGCCACCTACCTACACTTCTTAACCCCTAATTTGCCGCCCCCAATGTCGGCGCCTCTTACATAAATTTATTAACCCCTTATCTGCCACCCCCGATGTCGCCGCTGCTACTATACTAAAGTTATTAACCCCTATACCTCTGGCTTCCTACATCACTAACACTAAATAAATATATTAACCCCTAAAGTAACCCTAAATCTAATCCTTACCCTAACATAACCCTAACACCCCCTAACTTTAATATAATTAAAATAAATCAAAATAAAACTTACTATTAATAACTAAGGCCTAGATTACAAGTTGTGCGTTAGCCTTAAAAAGCAGCATTAAGAGGTCCTAACGCTGCTTTTTAAAGCCCGCTGGTATTACGAGTCTTGCAGGTACAGGTGTACTGCTCACTTTTTTGGCCAGACTCGGAAATACCGCAAATCCACTTACGTCAATTGCGTATCCTATATTTTCAATGGGACTTGCATAGCGCCGGTATTACGAGTCTGACCAAAAGTGAGCGGTAGACCCTCTCCTGTTAAGCCTGGTACCGCATTTAAAAGTCAGTAATTAAGAGTTTTACACTACAACGCCGTAGCATAAAACTCTTAACTAAAGTGCTAAAAAGTACACTAACACCTATAAACTACCTATTAACCCCTAAACCGAGGCCCCCCACATCGCAAACACTAAAATTAAATTTGTAACCCCTAATCTGCCGAACCGGACATCGCCACCACTATAATAAACATATTAACCCCTAAACTGCAGCACTCCCGCATCACAAACACTAGTTAAATATTATTAACCCCTAATCTGCCGTCCCCTATGTCGTCGCAACCTACCTACATTTATTAACCCCTAATCTGCCACCCCAACATCGCCACCACTATAAACCTAAGTCTAACCCTAAACATAACACCCCCTAACTTAAATATAATTTAAAAAAATCGAAATAAAATTACTACAATTAACTAAATAATTCCTATTTAAAACTAAATACTTACCTATAAAATAAACCATAAGCTAGCTACAATATAACTAATAGTTACATTGTAGCTAGCTTAGGGTTTATTTTTATTTTACAGGCAACTTTGTATTTATTTTAACTAGGTACAATAGTTATTAAATAGTTATTAACTATTTAATAACTACCTAGTTAAAATAAAGACAACTTTACCTGTAAAATAAAACCTAACCTAAGTTACAATTACACCTAACACTACACCATAATTAAATTAATTACCTAAATTTAATTTAATTAATTGCAATTAAATAAAATTATCTAGCGTACAAACACCCCCCCCCCCCACTAAATTACAGAAAATAATAAAGAAATTACAAGATTTTTAAACTAATTACACCTACTCTAATCCCCCTAACAAAATAAAAAAGCCCCCAAAATTAAAAAATGCCCTAACCTACACTAAATTACAAATAGCCCTTTAAAGGGCCTTTTGCGGGGCATTGCCCCAAAGTAATCAGCTCTTTTAAATGTAAAAAAAAAGTACAAATACCCCTCCAACATTAAAACCCACCACCCATACAACCAACCCTACTCTAAAACCCACCCAATACCCCTTTAAAAAAATCTAACACTAACCCCCTGAGGATCACCCTACCGTGAGAAGTGTTCACCCAACCGGGCAGAAGTGGTTCTCCAGACGGGCAGAAGTCTTCATCAAACCGGGCAGAAGTGGTCCTCCAGACAGGCAGAATTATTCATCCATCCGGCGAGAAGTGGGTCCATCTTCAAGACATCCGACGTGGAGCATCCTCTTCTGTCCACGGCCGACGACTGAATGAAGGTTCCTTTAAATGACGTCATCCAAGATGGCATCCCTTCAATTCCTAGAAAAAATCCTATTGGCTTTTTGGACTCCCAGGCAAAACTCGTAATACCGGTGCTTTTTTAAAAGTGCGGTACTGACGTTGTGTGATGGCCAAAAAAGTGTGCGATACACCTATACCTAAAAGACTTGTAATAGCAGCATTAGGGAAAAAGCAGCGTT
Source organism: Bombina bombina (assembly GCF_027579735.1). Lineage (NCBI taxonomy): Eukaryota > Metazoa > Chordata > Amphibia > Anura > Bombinatoridae > Bombina > Bombina bombina. Next base: position 306,719,808 of record NC_069504.1, on the reverse strand, counting down.
ATACTCATAAGGCAAAACTCGTAATCTCGCTGTTTGTTCTTTATTTAGCAAATTGGAACCTCTTTTTTAGTAGTAGTAATTCATCTCATATTCTAATGATTCACTCATGTAAAACTATACCACACCTAGAGGAAATGTAATGATATGGACAGTCACTCTTGGACCATTACATACTACAAAAATATTATATGAAGACATAGAAACTTAGATGAGCAAGTGGTATATGTGTAATGCATAGTAGTTTCTTAGTTTTAGCACATGAAAAGTAAAAACATGAAATAGCATCTATGAACTTTTGGACCCAATACAATTCAAAAGATATATATATATATATTTCAAATATAAACTGATATACAGGGAGTGCAGAATTATTAGGCAAATTAGTATTTTGACCACATCATCCTCTTTATGCATGTTGTCTTACTCCAAGCTGTATAGGCTCGAAAGCCTACTACCAATTAAGCATATTAGGTGATGTGCATTTCTGTAATGAGAAGGGGTGTGGTCTAATGACATCAACACCCTATATCAGGTGTGCATAATTATTAGGCAACTTCCTTTCCTTTGGCAAAATGGGTCAAAAGAAGGACTTGACAGGCTCAGAAAAGTCAAAAATAGTGAGATATCTTGCAGAGGGATGCAGCACTCTTAAAATTGCAAAGCTTCTGAAGCATGATCATCGAACAATCAAGCGTTTCATTCAAAATAGTCAACAGGGTCGCAAGAAGCGTGTGGAAATACCAAGGCGCAAAATAACTGCCCATGAACTGAGAAAAGTCAAGCGTGCAGCTGCCAAGATGCCACTTGCCACCAGTTTGGCCATATTTCAGAGCAGCTGCAACATCACTGGAGTGCCCAAAAGCACAAGGTGTGCAATACTCAGAGACATGGCCAAGGTAAGAAAGGCTGAAAGACGACCACCACTGAACAAGACACACAAGCTGAAACGTCAAGACTGGGCCAAGAAATATCTCAAGACTGATTTTTCTAAGGTTTTATGGACTGATGAAATGAGAGTGAGTCTTGATGGGCCAGATGGATGGGCCCGTGGCTGGATTGGTAAAGGGCAGAGAGCTCCAGTCCGACTCAGACGCCAGCAAGGTGGAGGTGGAGTACTGGTTTGGGCTGGCATCATCAAAGATGAGCTTGTGGGGCCTTTTCGGGTTGAGGATGGAGTCAAGCTCAACTCCCAGTCCTACTGCCAGTTTCTGGAAGACACCTTCTTCAAGCAGTGGTACAGGAAGAAGTCTGCATCCTTCAAGAAAAAAATATTTTTCATGCAGGACAATGCTCCATCACACGCGTCCAAGTACTCCACAGCGTGGCTGGCAAGAAAGGGTATAAAAGAAGAAAATCTAATGACATGGCCTCCTTGTTCACCTGATCTGAACCCCATTGAGAACCTGTGGTCCATCATCAAATGTGAGATTTACAAGGAGGGAAAACAGTACACCTCTCTGAACAGTGTCTGGGAGGCTGTGGTTGCTGCTGCACGCAATGTTGATGGTGAACAGATCAAAACACTGACAGAATCCATGGATGGCAGGCTTTTGAGTGTCCTTGCAAAGAAAGGTGGCTATATTGGTCACTGATTTGTTTTTGTTTTGTTTTTGAATGTCAGAAATGTATATTTGTGAATGTTGGGATGTTATATTGGTTTCACTGGTAAAAATAAATAATTGAAATGGGTATATATTTGTTTTTTGTTAAGTTGCCTAATAATTATGCACAGTAATATAACTAAAAACAAACTAAAAACTACTTCCAAAACTATTCAGCTTTGATAATAATGATTTTTTTTGGGATCATTGAGAACATGGTTGTTGTTCAATAATAAAATTAATCCTCAAAAATCCAACTTGCCTAATAATTCTGCACTCCCTGTAGTATAAATATTAAACAAGGAGAAATAACACATCTAACAACTGCAAGTCTTTTAGCTGGTTATAGCTATGAAACATTAATTAAACTAGCAGATCTGAAGGACCTCTTTAGGAACCTATTATAAAACTGTTTAAAATAAGCTACACAGCTTATGATGAGTGAATGATATAAGGTAGGAGGAAAATTTAATGTTAGTGGAGTCTTTTTCTACAAAGATTTAAGGAGTAGGAGGATATACATAAGTGATTTGTAAATGTCGTACCATGCAGCAAGCAGGCACATGCTTTCTAGTCTGCATATATTATAGAGAGTAGCTTAACTTGTGTATATGTGTAACAAGGAGTTACCTAACTGTCGTATATATACACACTATCTATGAAAAGGTATTCTCATCATGCATTAGCAAAGCCAATAGTAGTATACATGTTGTTAGTATGATATTGATGTAGATAGGTATAACATTCAGTTTGGACAAAGTGAACTGTGAGTCTATGAGCAGGAGAGGTGTCTTGCACCATTTAAGATCAGGGATTCCTTGTTCTAAGATGTAGATAATATCCCAAAGGATAACAGAGGGAACTTGATAAAGTAGAATGTTACAGCAGGCATTCAAATAACTCCTCTCATTTCAGAGCAATAATTTAACAGATAGGGAACTATGAGAGTATATAATAGGTCTACAAGGACTTGTGTCATTTAGAGATTCAATCTACTCAGAGATTACAACTATGGCAAACAGGCAATCTATGAATATCAAACTGGATTATAAATTTAGGAGTGACACCCTAATCTCATATTGTTCTGTGAGAGGGAGGACAATTAAAAAAGAAAAAACTGTTTCCTCTGTCAGCTCAATGGGCTTCTCAGCAAAAAAACATTGAAACACAGGTGGTACAAAATTATCCATCTCTTTACTAGGGATGGGCAAATGTGTTTATTAATTCGAATGTTAAAACGAATGTTATTGTAGAAATTCGATTTGGAATGTTGATAAGAACGAATATTCTTAAAAATTCGATTTTTGAATGTTATTTACAGTTTTCGAATGTCACATTCGAATTCGAATGTCACATTCGATTTCGAATGTTACATTCGAATATCACATAAGAATTCAAATATTACATTTATAAAACACAATTGTAGACTAGAAACACTATTTCGAATGTCAATGTAGCATTCAAATTCGAATATTACATTTATTAAACACAGTTGTAGACTAGAAATACTATTTCAAATTTGAATGTCACATTCGAATTCGAATGTCACATTCAAATTCGAATATTACATTTCGAAATTGAATGAATACATAGCTAAACATTCTATTATTCAAACGAATATTTTCAAATTTTATTGAAAAATTCAAAAACAGAAATTCGAAAATAGAATGTTAGAATGTTGTATAAACATTCGAAATTCGATTAGAACGAACAAATGTATCAAAATTTGTTTTAAATTTCAAATTTTTAGAAACATTCGCCCATCCCTACTCTTTACCTATTGTCAAACTGTCATAAGCATCGGACAGCAAGAATAGAAAAAGAAAACCAATATTATATGATGATCTGGTAATTTTTATATTACAGTTATTACCCCTTTATAGTTCAACAGTAAATAGTAATAGAATGTAAGAAAGACTGCTCTAATGTCAGGAGTATCAGTTGAACATTTATAGTTATACTCTTTAGAGTTAATTTAAACAAGTAAACAAGAAAGATCAGGTGCCAATATAAGTACACGGCTAAAGAAGGACAAAGGCTGCACTCAAAAATACAAATGCTTTATTACAAAAATGACAGGAGCAAAGAATAAACACCTAATTCCCCACTTACAGGACAAGGTTAAGCTTAACCCCACAGTATGCTATGAAGCAACAGACTATCCATGTATAGCAGCAGAACCGGGGACTTAAGTGTACAAGACACGCTCCAGTTGTAAGACTTTGACTGGAGAGCAAAGGAAATTGGTAAGTGTGGATATCCTCCAGGCTCTTAAGTGTCAACAGACACGCACTGGGTGACCCATTTCCTCCAAGATACTCCGTGATAGTCCATGCAAAGACAGATGTGGATTGCTATAAGCCGTGATAAGGGCAAGTTTCAAGTAAAGTCCAAGAGCCGAATGCTGTTAGACAAGTGAGATGCAGGGACACAAGACTAGGAAACCCTTTACTAACCTCTGCAGTATAATCCCATTTGCCGGGTGCTCCCAAAGGCTTCCTCTGAGCAGGATCAAGGTAGTAATTCGGCGGTGTCTTCACTTGCAATATTTCAAAAAGCCCCACCTCACTCAAAGCAGCTATCCTCTGTGGTGGAAGTAGCAACTACATAATCAGAACTCCAGCATTACGCGTTTTACCCCTCCCACACAGGGCTGGATATGGGCCTTCATCAGATGTGGTGATACAAGCTTTCCATCCTATTTATACAGTTAAATGCCTTTTAAAAACAACGCCTCTTAATTTACTTTTAAAGAGACAAATCGCTACTATGTATACATGTTATTAAAATAATGTACAAATGCTGTTTCTAACATAAACATAGACTGTGCAAGGTAAAGTCAAAGTGACGCCAGGTAAGATAGGTTAAACAATATGTAGCCTTAAATATCAATCATCTCATTTATAATTCAATTTCATACAGCTATTAACAGTGAATTACATCACCCAAAGTAGCATGTGAACAAAGTATATTCTATGCTATTGTAAGCATTTTACAGATGGTTACATTAGACAGCATTTCATTAAAAACAGGAATACTCTATTTTTTCATTCAGCCCAAAAGGAGCAAGGGTGTTCAATCTGTACATCCATCTGAATTCATGCTGTAATAACTTCTGTAATAACAGTCTATGCAGATCGCCACCTGTCAGGGTGCCATGAATCAGACAGACGAGAAGTGCAAAAATAATCACACCTTTATTAATAGCAAAAAATAATAAAAAGTCCACAAGTCAAATAACAAGCCAGGAATCAAAACCAGAGCTGGTAGTCAGACGAGCTGAGTCAGGAGCCAAAGCGAGTAGTAAGACGAGCCGGAATTGGGAATAAGGAGAACAGCAGAGTCAGAAACAAGCCAGAGATCAGGAACCAGGAGGGATGTCATACAGCCAGGTATTAAACAGGAGCTCTCACAAACAGGTCTGAGACAACGCAAGGGCAAAACATACTGAACAGAAGCCATTTAAATAATAAGTGATGACGTCACAATTCTGAGACTGCATTCTGTCTCACATGGATGATGTACACCAGTCTGGCCATAAAAGCAAGTGCAGGAAATGAGCTGCATCACACAGTATGCACCAGAGTCAGCAAGAGAGGTGAGTAAAATGGCTGCCAGCAGCACATGGCAAACAAAACAGGGAAAAAACCCTGACAGTACCCTCTCCTCAACGACCCCTCCCCCACGGGAGGACAAAAGGCTTATTGGGGAAATGGGCATGGAAGGCACGGAGGAGGGCGGGAGCATGAACATCAGAGGAGGGAACCCATGAATGCTCCTCCGGACCGTAGCCCCTCCAGTGAACCAAATACTGTACGCGGCCCCTGGACATACGAGAGTCAATAATGCTGCTGACCTCATACTCCTCATGGTTGTCAACAAAGATAGGACGGGGACGAGGCAACACAGTGGTAAACCAATTACAAACCAATGGTTTCAAGAGGGAGACATGAAAAACATAGGAAATGCGCATTGCAGGAGGAAGGTCAAGAGCGTAGGCCACAGGATTGACCTGTTGGAGTATTCAAAAAGTACCAACATAACGGGGAGCCAGTTTATTGGACGGCACATGAAGATTCAAGTTGCGGGAGGTCAGCCAAACTCTCTCACCAACCTGGTAGGAAGGAGAATGCAGACACCTACGATCAGCCTGGAACTTTTGGCACTGCATAGGACAATGAAGGCAATCCTCAATCTGCACCCACCTGGAACGGAGTTGCCAGAATTGCTCCACCAAAGCCGGAATATCCTGAGACATGAATGAATCGGGCAACAAGGATGGTTGAAACCCATAATTTGCCATGAATGGGGATAACTTGGAGGAAGCATTAATAGCACTATTACAAGCAAACTCTGTCCAAGGTAACCGTTCAGACCAATTATTGTGGTGATCTGAGACATAGCAATGGAAGAACTGTTCCAGAGCTTGATTAGACCGTTCCGCAGCCCTATTGGATTGAGGGTGATATGCCGAGGAGAAAGAAAGCTGGATCCCCATTTGAGCACAAAAGGAACACCAAAATCTGGAGACAAATTGGCTACCCCGGTCCGACACTATCTCTTTGTGTAACCCATGTAAACGGAAGACCTCCCGGGCAAAAATTGAAGCAAGCTCCTGAGCGGTAGGCAACTTCTTCAAGGGAATGCAATGTGACATTTTAGAAAAACGGTCAACCACCATAAGGATAACAGTATTGCCATTGGAAACAGGGAGCTTGACAATGAAGACAATGGAAAGATGTGTCCAAGAACGCTCACCATTAGCAATAGGTTGAAGAAGACCCACAGGAAGATGTTGAGGAGTCTTATTCTATGCACAAACTGAGCACGAGGAAACATAGGCAGCAACATCAGAATAAAGACCTGGCCACCAGAATTGTTGAGTGACAGACCAAATCATTTGGTTCTTGCCTGGGTGACCTGCGGCTTAAGGATAGTGGTAAGTGTGCAAAAGTTTAGTTTGAAGATTCTCAGGAACAAAACACTTACCACTAGGTTTCTCAGGAGGTGCATTGGCTTGTGCAGCCAGGATCTCCTCCCCCAAGGGAGAAGTCAAATTAGTACGTATGGTAGCCAAAATATGGTCAAGAGGTATAATTGGAGTAGGTACAGACTCCTCCTTGGACTAAGGGGAAAATTGTCGAGAGAGGGCATTAGTCCTAACATTCTTACTACCAGGCAGGTAGGAGACCACATAATTAAACAGAGACAAAAATAGCCTTTGTTGGGGCGACAAACGTTTTGCTTTAGATAGATAAGTTAAATTATTGTGGTCAGTAAGAATGAGCACTGCTTTAGATAGATAAGTTAAATTCTTGTGGTCAGTAAGAATGAGCACTGGCACGCTAGTACCCTCGAGAAGATGCCTCCATTCCTTGAGTGCCAAAATTATGGCCAGTAATTCCCTGTCACCAATTTCATAATTGCACTCTGCTGGAGACAATTTCTTAGAGAAGAAACCACATGGATGCAAGGAACCGTCAGGCGTAGGACGTTGAGAAAAGAGGGCACCTACTCCATTCTCAGACACATCGACCTCAAGAACAAAGGCAGGACAGGGTTAGGATGAGCCAGAACTGGAGTGGCAGCAAAGGCAGTCTTAAAACTATCAAAGGCCTTAATGGCAGTAGGTGACCAATGGAGTGGATCATTCTCTTTACGGGTCATGGCTGTTATAGGTTTGACCAAGGAAGAAAAGTATTTAATAAACTTTCTATAGTAATTGGTGAACCCCAAAAAACTTTGAATAGACCTAAGACCAACTGGGCGAGGCCACTGCAGAACTGCAGATAACTTGTCAGGGTCCATGGAGAACCCTGCAACAGAGATAACATAACCTAGGAATGTTACTTGAGTCTGATAGAACTCACATTTCTCGAGTTTACAAAACAGGCCGTTCTCATGTAGTATCTGAAGAACCTGTGTAACATCAGAACGATGAGCCTCAAGTGTGGGTGAATGTATGAGGATGTCGTCCAAGTACACCACAACACACTGTTGCAACATATCTCGTAGGACATCATTAATAAATTCCTGGAAAACAGCAGGAGCATTACATAGGCCAAAAGGCATTACAAGATACTCATAATGCCTGCTCCTGGTGTTAAATGCTGTTTTCCATTCGTGGCCCTCCTTGATCCTAATGAGATTGTACGCTCCTCTCAAATCAAGTTTAGTAAAGACCGTAGCTCCCTTTAGGCAGTCAAAGAGTTCCGTAATGAGTGGAATAAGGTAAGCATTCTTAATGGTAAGATGATTAAGACCCCTATAATCAATGCATGGTCTTAACTCGCCACCCTTTTTCTTCACAAAGAAGAAGCCAGCCCCTGCAGGAGAGCAGGATTTGTGGATAATCCCCCGCGACAGAGCATCTGCAACATACTCCTCCATAGCACAATTCTTCGCAACAGACAGAGGGTAAACCTGGCCCCGAGGAGGAATGACTCCGGGTTGCAGGTCTATGGCACAATCGTAAGACCGGTGAGGATGCAACATACCGGCACGCACCTTGTCTAAAAAATCTAGGAACTCTCAGTACTCCTCTGGAAAATGAGATACCGAAGAAGTGCACAAGACTTAAACTGGTTTCCGAAGACAAGTGAAAATACATTGCAGAGACCACGACAAAATTTCGGACCTGCACCAGTCGAGACTGGGATTGTGCTTTTGGAGCCAAGGATAACCCAGAACAACCGGAAAATGCGGAGAATTTATCACCTGGAACTGGAGGGTTTCGAAATGGAGAGCCCCAACAGCCATGGATAACGGAGCAGTTTTGTGAGTAACGAGTGTGAGCTAAAGGGGCCTGCATCAATGGCCTCAATAGCAAGTGGAACGGAGCTGGTAGTCAGACGAGCGGAGTCAGGAGCCAAAGCGAGTAGTCAGACGAGCCGGAATCAGGAACAAGGAGAACAGCAGAGTAAGGAACAAGCCAGGGATCAGGAACCAGGAGGGACGTCAGACAGCCAGGTAATACACAGGAGTTCTCACAAACAGGTCTGAGACAACGCAAGGGCAAAGCATACTGAACAGAGGCCCTTTAAATAAGTGATGACATCACAATTCTGAGACTGCATCCTGTCTCACACGGATGATGTACACCAGTCTGGCCATAAAAGGAAGTGCAGGAAATGAGCACCATCACACAGTATGCACCAGAGTCAGCAAGAGAGGTGAGTAAAATGGCTGCCAGCAGCACATGGCAAACAAAACAGGGAAAAAACCCTGACACCACCTCTCCTATTTGGTTTTAGATGTTCTATACCCATAACTTTCAGTTTGGTGAAATCTGAGTTATGAGCCATCTTAAAGTGCCTAGCCACTGGGCTATCCTTATCTTCATTCTTAAAGGGACAGTCAAGTCCAAAAAGACTAAAAAGGTGCTGTTCTACTGAGAGCTCTTTTGAGGGGCAAGCAGAACAAATGGCACAAAGATTTCTGTCAAGGGGGTAATCTAGGAAACAAATTAAAATAGCAGGGACAAGAGCAAGATACATACTTAGAAGTGAGCTCTTGTATGGGAAGAAGGGTAGATCAAGGGACAGTAGCCAAACGAGATTGATTACCAAATATAATTGACACTGGTACAAGTTGCATGGTATTCTTAACAAACACTGGCATATACTGTCCGGTGAAGTATCACTGAAAGGTTGTATTTCTGAGTACCCTCTTCTAACAGCTAAAAGGGCTTTAAATATCAAAGACAAACTCGTTTATAGTGAGTTCAAAAGAGAACAGTGTTCCAAATGGTTGAGAGCAATTCAGGACCAAGGGGGTAGTTACCCTTGTGGACATTGTGTGTACTGTACCTTCATGATTAAATTGTCTATGTTCTGCACACCAACAAGACTGAGACCACATTATGTAAAAGAGAGGATCACATGTACTACAAAAAATGTAATCTATCTATTGAACTGTCCGTATCCCAAATTCTATGTCGGAGAGATCTGAAAAATAGAATTAGGGAACACAGGGATGATATTTAGAATGAAGATAAGGATAGCCCAGTGGCTAGGCACTTTAAGATGGCTCATAACTCAGATTTCACCAAACTGAAAGTTAGGGGTATAGAACATTTAAAACCAAATAGAAGATTTCAGATGGATGTACAGATTGAACACCCTTGCTCCTTTTGGGCTGAATGAAAAATTAGAGTATTCCTGTTTTCTTATAAAATGCTGTCTAAAGTAACCATCTGTAAAATGCTAACAATAGCGTAGAATATACTTTTCTCACATGCTACTTTGGGTGATATAATCCACTGTTTATAGCTGTATGAAATTGAGGTATAAATAAATGAGATGATTGATATTTAAAGGAACATTAAACACAATTTTTTTTCTTTCAATATTCAGATAGAGAATACAATTTTAAACAACATTCAAATTTACTTCTATCATTTAATTTGCTTCATTCTTTAGATATCATTTGTTGAAGAAATAACAATGCACATGGGTTAGCCAATCACAAGAGACATCTATGTGCTGCCACCAATCAGCATCTTTTGAGCCTATCTAGATATGCTTTTCAGCAAAGAATATCTAGAGAAGGAAGCAAATTAGAAAGTTGTTTAAACTGGTATTTCTAAATCATGAAGGAATAAATTTGTGTTTTATGTCCCTTTAAGGATACATATTGTTTAACCTATCTTACCTGGCGTCACTTTGACTTTACCTTGCACAGTCTATGTTTATGTTAGAACCAGCATCTGTACATTATTTTAATAACATGTATACATAGTAGCGATGTGTCTCTTTAAAAGTAATTTAAGAGGCGTTGTTTTTAAAAGGCATTTAACTGTATAAATAGGATGGAAAGCTTGTATCACCACATCTGATGAAGCCCTATACCCAGTCCTTTGTGGAAGGGGTAAAACGCGTAATGCTGTACTTCTGATGATGTAGTTGCTATGTCCACCACAGAGTGTGGTGGGGCTTTTTAAAATATTGCAAGTGAAGATGCCACCGAATTAATACCTCTATCCAGCTCGGAGGAAGCCTTTGGAAGCACCCAGCAAATGGGATTATACTGCAGAGGTTAGTAAGTGGTTTCCTAGTCTTGCGTCTCCTCATCTCACTCGTCTAACAGCAGATTGGCTCTTGGACTTTACTTGAATCTTAAGAGTCTGAGAGGATATCTACACTTACCAATTGCCTTTGCTCTCCAGTAGAAGTCTTACGACTGGAGCGTGTCTTGTACACTTAAGTGCCCGGTTCTGCTGCTATACATGGACGGTCTGTCGCTTCATAGCATACTGTGGGGTTAAGCTTAACCTTGTAATTGAACCATATAAAGACTCTCTGTGTTGGTTAAGTTTGCCTATGCAGTTGTTTTTGTGTACATATTTTAGACTGCAAGTGGGGATTTAGGTGTTTAACCTTTGCTCCTGTCATTTTTGAGTGCAGCCTTTGTCCTTCTTTAGCTGTGTACTTATATTGGTACCTGCTTTTTCTTGTTTACTTGTTTAAATATTCTGAATGGGATTGCTAGCACCTTAAATTAACAGACTAAAATGGATCTAGTGCACTTTCTTTTATTTTTTTGGTACTCTTTAGAGTTAATCTCAGTCCATATTATATAGGATGAATAGAGTTGGGCCTTTCTCCTAAATATGGTTGGGAAGTCTTAAGTTATCCCACACCACACTCATCGAGGCTGCACTGTGGTAGAAATACCTTCACCATGTTGGAACTGTGCCGTATGTCCATTGCGTGACCCAGAGAGTATTCTGTCTCGGAGTAGCCACTTAATTGGGTCAACAAGGCTCTGGTTAGGATTCCTAAAGTTCTCTCTAGTGCGGTGAACTGAGCTACAAGCACTTCCAAAGATTGCATTATCTTATGGGAACATGGGGTTGTAGGTATGAGAAAAGGTCATGAGCAAACCTCTATCTGACATTGGAGAAAACTCTCCCCCTGCTCCAGTGGGCCGGCTGCATCCTCCAGAGCAGAGATCAGTAGAGAACAAGAGAGTCTTTCGGTGTTGTGTTGTACTGCATTAGCGCAGCTGCCGATATGCGATTGGACGATTGTGCTTTGCTCAACCTGCAACTGCTTAACAAATGTCTCCTATCGTGTAGAAGGGTTGCCAATGTTATCCTCTCTTGCGTCAGGAGATCGAATACTGGTTAGGAGTTGATTGTATATGAGGGTCATTTGCTTATCAAAGCCTTCTAGAAGGGCTATCACTGTGGTTAGGTCTTCCTTTATGATCTCCTGCCAACAGTCCGTTAAGGTGTATTTATATATAGAAAGTAATGATAACTGATTTTCTCTCCCATGAACAGTTAAAGCTGTGTAGCTAAGCAGATTCTTTCCTTCTGTTTTACCAGAAGGCTGGGGGGAGTGTTGGAATCTACGTGTTAGGCCGCTACCTAAGATCCAACGGCCCAGATCAGCCACCAGAAGTTGTAATGCAACAAAGAAAAAGTATATCGTGGTTAGGAGCAACTTTAGAAAACTAGATATGTTATTATTCTGGCTGGATTATAGAGTTTTCCAGTGATAATTGGCGGATTAACTTGGAATCTCTCGGAGCTTCAATTTTTTTAGTCTTTCATGGTTGCCACCCAGACACGCCCCCCGTAGAATGTATTTTTATCCTCACTATTGTATAATCTTGATTTTTAACATAGACACCCAAATAAAGGGTTAACATTGGTTTTGTATAGAAAGGTCATGGGTTAATTTGAGCCAAGAAGAAATTATATGGGCAGCTGTCTGTGAGTGCCCAGACCAGGCAGAGTCCTTGATAACCGTAGGATAGATTACAAGTGGAGAGCTAATTTATTGCATGCCAGTAAATAGGCAAATTAGTCTGTTTATGGGCACGCAATAAATAACCGGCCAATAGTTAACAACTCGTTTAAATATCTGGGTATAAATATCTCGGCCCAACCACCAGATTGGTACAATCTTAATATCCCACCTGTTCTTAAACAGGTTAAAGACTATATGAAGAATTGGCAAAGGCTTCTGATTTTAATTTCTGGCCGGATCTCTTTGTTTAAGATGATTCTCCTTCCAAAAATTCTGTATATCCTGCAAAATGTCCCAGTACTATCGAAGAGCAAAGACGTTAAAGGCCTTAACATAGCACTTAGGTTTTTTATCTGGCAAAACAAAAGACCAAGAATCTCGATTAATAAATTATAACTCCCTAAAAAATACAGAGGATTTGCCCTCCCGGACATACAGAAATATAATCTTATTTTCTTAGGCAGGATTGTAATCAACTGGATTGTGAAGTTAGATTATTTCACTAATAACAGCTGACAGTCAAACATAGTGTATCCTTTTTCCCCTCTAGCCCTCACCCACTGTCCTCTCAGGTTTATAAACAACCAGGTTAAACAACACAACTATTTATATAGTGATTCAGGCATGGAAAAAAATAGTAAAAATCCTTGGGGTTAATGTAGATATACCTAAATTTCAGACAATCCTTAGAAACCGAGATTTCCAGGATGGCACTCAAAATCCCATATTTCATAACTGGCAGGGAAGCGGGTTGACTTTTCTATACCAGTTTATAGATCAAGAGCTACAGAATATTAAATAGTTTGATACCTTAAAACAAGAGTATAGGCTTGAGAATCACACTTTTTTTTTGCCTATCTGCAAGTAAGGCATTATGTGTTTAGCTTAATTGGTCAATTTTCATGGAAATGTTAATGGGGGAAGCTAGATGGCTGGCCAGTAATGGCTAAGAATGGAGTCTTCTCAATCTCTTCCTGGTATAGCCTGCTGACCTCGGAGATTTGAATTTACTTGAACTGGCCATGAAATGGGGAAACTTAATCCCTAACAGTAATATTCAGGCAGATTTTGTAAAATACTCCATAAACACAATGTCAGAGATAGTGCTTTCAGCAAACTGGAGAGAGGCCCATCTGAAATTACTGTATGTATGTATTGGGTACTTGTAAAGCGTGGCTAATCACCCATAAGGGTCTCAAGGCACTGCTCATTTTATCGACCACTGAAGAATGAAAGGCTAAGTGGACCTCGCCGGGGATCGAACCTGCAACCCTTGTATCATACTTATTACACCCCGGAAAAGGGCTATAAATGGCACAATTTTAAATTTAACAGATGCCCAAAATGTGCATTTTTAGCGGCTGATCTAATCCATATGATTTGGGCATGCCCAAAAATAAGACAAATATGGTCTAGAATAGATCATTGGATCAAAAATACTCTTAAGATTACAATGGATATTTCCTTTGTAGATGTAATTTTCTTGATAAAACAACATCCATCTCTAGTTAACAGCAGAATGATTAATTTGTTAATCCTACCCTGTAGGAACTTAATTTAAAAAAATGGAAGGATAGGAGGCCTCCTAGTATTAATGAGATCAGAAACTACTTGAATAAACATTGCATTATTGAACAACTAGACACTGACATGAATTCAGAAAAGGATATAACATTATTTTTTAAATTGGGCATCTTTCATTAAGATATTTCCACAAAGGGAAATAAATTATCTGATTTTCCCATTTAGAAACTCCAAAATAGTGTTGTTAAATATCTGGTGATAGGTAAATAAAGGGAGGGTAGGGAGAGAGAGAGGGGGGACATTTTTTTTTTGCTCTCACAGTTGGTAGGGGGTAATAGGTTATAAAAGGAAGAAATTAAAGGGCCATAATACCCAAATGTTTAAACACTTGAAAGTGATGCAGCATAGCTGTAAAAAGCTGACTAGAAAATATCTCCTGAACAACTCTATGTAAAAAAGAAAGATATTTTACCTCAAAAGTTCCTCAGTAGCCACCTCCCATTGTAAAGGATTTCTAAGCAGCATTTTAGTGTGTTTGTCTTGGGACATCTGAAGGGACTAGCATTGTGCACTCTCATATTATTTCACCAATCAGGTAAAGGAAGCTTACTATGAAATCTCATGAGAGTTAAGTCAAATCTCATGAGATCACAGTAAGAGTTCATGACCTCAGCACTGCTGATGCTGATTGGCTGCTGTTCATTTCTTCATTTTTTTTTATTTTTTTACCTGCAGCTGGGAGCAGCTGAGTATAACTTTTTACACAGAACTTACTCTGCTGAGCTGAGGAAATTGTGAGGTAAAATATCTTCCTTTTTTACATAGAGATGCTCAGGTGATATTTTACTGTCAGCTTTTTGCAGTTATATTGCATCAGTTTCAAGTGATTTAGCATATGAGTATTATGTCCCTTTAAGTTGAGAGAGTCAAGGCAGGAATGGTACCGCTAGCAAGTTTTGTTTTTGATAGATGATTTATATCTAGGAAAATATGACCAATTGGCCAGGTTATCAGGCTATTTTTTTTCTTTCTAATCCTGGATGACAACTTCTGAGACATTTCATGTAATATACAAGCTGTATGAACTTTTTCTCTCTCAATAAAATAAATATTAAAAAAAAAAAATAACCGACAATACATGTGTTTTTTTTGTTTTTTTTTTAAATATCCCCCAAATGCTCCCAAAATAAATAATATTCAGGTTTTTTTAATTTAAAAAAGTTAGCATTTTTTTTAATTAAAAAACAAACAAACTGCAGGTATGAGGGGTTAAAGTTGGTGGGTGTGGGGTGTAAGAAAAAAAACGGCACTGAAAAGTGCCTTTACATAGCAGTTTATGGGAAGATTACAAGTAGTGCATTATGAGTTTTTCTTGGCAATCTGGTCATTTCGCAATCAATTTCCATTGCGAAGCTAATACAAGTTTTGAAAAACCGTGATTACGTTCACCCATTTGCCTTTTACACAACAATCCTTTCCACGCTCGAAGAGCTGTAGTTAACAGTTTTGCGCAACATAAAAGTTTCACAAAACACTTCAAAAATATATTACGAAGTACACTTACAATCATATTAACACTGTCTAAAAAAATGATTTAAAAAAATATTGCTCAGAAAAGTTATAAAGGTTCAAAGATACGAGATCTCGGGCTGAGAAGGGAATTTACATTGACATACATAAACATACATTGAGAAACAATGTATAGATATATGTTTAACTATGGAGATAATGAAAATATTTTACATTAAAATCTTATGCACATTAAACAATATCTCAGAGGGATTTTCAAAGCGATATTCGCATAAAGATCTCGAGATAGCTAGACATACAGTATATATATTCATATACATATCTCGCTATAAATAGATATATCAGTCCAAAAATCATCAAATATATAGAGAAATATTTATTTAGAAATAAATATGCAAAAGATATACACCTGACAGCGCAGGGTCCACAGTGCAGGAAAACACAACAATACCTTTTATGGAGTAGGCGTCTCTTCCCTCCACGCCAGAAAAACCACCATCTCAATGACCTCCTCCATGGCTGTTAGTATCCACCGGTGATATACTAAATGTAAGGAAAAGGATGCAACTCTACACAAGGATCACAGTTCACAAGTAGGTTTTAGGTACCATGCACAGCCTTAGTAAAAAAGTAAAATTCAGTATTTATTGGTATACATTAAAAGAGACAAAAAACTCACAGAGTAGTGGTGGTTATGTCATCTGATGCATTTTGCGCGCATCCATCACTTTCTCAAAGATTGGCTAGGACAGGTGTAATCAGACTCACATACCTGGTTAGTCCTGCACTAAATATCATAGAGATATATTCCACCGGCTTCTATTATAGTTAACTCTAGACCTCCCGTTAACTGCAGAGACAGCGCTATAATTTTTAGGCTTAAAAAATACAGAGAAAAAATAAAAACATAAACTATTTTACAACAAAATTGGCTTGCTATGACAAAGGCAAATGATTGCATATATTAACAAGGTATAGCAGCATATCATAACGTAATTTACCACATTGTACTGTGAAAGTAAGGTTAGTATTTGGATACTTATTTAGATACACATTTAAACACACTTTTGGTTATATATTTTGTTCAAAAAGAGAATCTATAAAGTACAACTGGATATGTGTTGTCAAAAGTTTTGCGGTTAAGTGGTTATAATAAAAGGCATTATAGCATTTGATATAGATCTAGGTCTCACCTTATAATTCATGCCCACAGGTTCCTTTGTTTTAAGCCTTAAAATCTATTGTATTTCTCTATCTAGACGCTGTCTATATCTATTACCCCCTCTTTTATTTGCAAGGATAAAATCTATTGCTTGGAATTGTAAGGCTTTTTTCTTTTTTTGTGTTGGAAATAATGTTTACCAAGGAGGTTAAACATTAGGAGGTTCTTTCTCAATGGAGGTCAAGGGGCCTATTTATCCT
This sequence comes from Bombina bombina, assembly GCF_027579735.1. NCBI lineage: Eukaryota > Metazoa > Chordata > Amphibia > Anura > Bombinatoridae > Bombina > Bombina bombina. The sequence goes on along the minus strand of NC_069504.1, from coordinate 306,702,974 downwards.
TCAGGCTCACCAGAAACACAAGTTATGAAGCAGTGGACAGACATCGCCAGAAATCAACCCGATCCAATACGATCGGGTTGATTGACACCCCCTGCTAGCGGCGCAAATCTGCAGGGGGCGGTGTTGCACCAGCAGTTCACAAGAACTGCTGGTGCAATGATAAATGCTGTCGGCATTTATCGATGTGCAGCGATACGCTGTCGTCATTTATCGATGTGCGGCAGACATAATCTGCAATATCAGATCATGTCCATCCGCACAACAATAAATCGACCCCCAAATGTTCATGGATCCTATCTTTTCGGTTCCTACTAGTGAAGCCTGAATACTGCTTGCCACATACTTCAGAGATTTGTAGGTAAATAACATATCATGAGCAACGCTCCAGCCTCTATTTTATGTGATGTACAAAATCTGTAGTAGTTGAATTTACCTCAGAACCCGTGATGCAGTGTGCACAAACGTTACAGTGTCTCCCACATCTAAAAAAAACCTTTTTGGTTAGCCAGTTTTCACTCGATTGTTTGTCTGAATTATGTACATGCTTAATAATAACAACAAAAGTGGGAGCTCTTCTCAAAATGAACTCTCCAAAATAGTTTTACATTGGGGGTTAAGAGATAGTATGCCAACATTTTTCTGTACAATCAATTGGATTGACCCAAATGGATTGCTATATTGAGTTATAAAGTTGATTTTTTTGGAATCACTTTTTTCATATCTTTTGTTGTTGTTGTTTTTTTGTGATTGGTTTGTTTTATAAGGGAGTCTCTATTAAGTTGTTGTTGTTGTTTTTTTGTGATTGGTTTGTTTTATAACGGAGTCTCTATTAAGTTTTCCCATTTCTAATATTATATGCATGAGGCTCTTTGTTGTAACCTCTAGCTATTAATCTGTTTATAAGTTCCATAGTGTTTGTTATAGCTAGATAAATCTGTACATATTCTTCTAATCCTGATTAGTTGACCCTTTCGGAATACCTCTCAAGATGTTGTGGGTGAAAGGAGACTGCTCTTAGGATGGTTTTACCAGCAATCTCCTTTCTATAAAATTCTGCAAAGACCTTATTGTCCTCACCAATCAGTAAGATATCTAGATATTGTATTTTGTTTTGGTCTAGTTGGTATTTGAACTTTAGGATCATATAATTTAGATTTAAGTATTTTTAGAAGTCATCTGTTTGTTCTCTGGGGCCATTCCATATTATTATCAGATCGTCTATATATCTAGCATAGACTTCTATATGTTGGCAAAATGGGTTTAAAGGGACAGTCAACGCAATTTTTTTTATTGTTTAAAAAAAACATATAATCCCGGCAGTTTTCTGTGGTCTTCTGTGACACACTGAAGTTTATCAGTGTGATGTCAGGTGTCAGAGAGGCGGAATCTGGCCAAGCAGGCAAATGGCCATATAGTCTCTCAGCTCCAAGACAACTAATGGCACCCAGCCTTAGAACACAACAGCGGCAGCCAAAAACCAGCATCACAAACTGCGCTGACACTCTAGACTCCAATGTGACCCAAGCGGACTTAAGATCGCAGCACTGCACATTCACCAGAGCTTCTTCTCCTCGTGGAGACACTGACCTCTGCCCTCTTAACAGGCACACGCAGCCTACCATGGAGCTTTACCATCACAAGAACAGGGGGCAATAGACGCAATGGTTTGCATCGACCGATTAGGCCCACATCATAAGACCCCAAACAAGCTCTGGTTAACCTTGCAACATCAAACGAGACCTACACAACAGAATGACAGGATACACAATTTGAATACAAATAAAGGCCCAGGACTGCGGCCTATAATAATGACAAAAACTATAAGTAGACAAGAACCTTCAAGTATGCTCAATCCCTCTCCATCCACCATGCAAACACGCTTTATCTAAGTGGACTAATTATTACAGCAAGTGGGGGCCCATATTAGATCAAACAGACCCGTTTGATTAATGATGCCATGCTGCACATACTATGGTGACATGATCACACAGCTATAATTAAAGTACAGTGCTCTCTCAGCAAAATGCTTCCACAGAAATAACTCAAAGCCCCTTCAGACATACTTTATCAAAAAGGTTTCTCAAGTCTGCTGAGCCTACACTGAAGCCTAATACAGTTACCAGAACTCCTCAGCTCCTGTCTGGAATTAAAACTTTTTGATCATTATATCCACTGAAAAGACATACTCATTACATCTTGCCACAATGGCATCTAAAAAACACCCCACGGGGGACAAACAATCTCATTCTACTTCTTCAGTATCAGCTCCTTTTTTCAACCTGCTGATAATACGCTCCACGCTATATAAATACTAGTTGTTATTATTATTATTACTTCAGGCAGCCAGATGACCACTGATACAGAACAAACACAACTTCAAGCCACACCACTTTCTTTAGAGTACATGGTTCAACTCAAACAAGACATTGCTAAATTGCCAACAGAAGAGAACTTTAACTCTCTTAAATCCCTTATTACTTCTGAATTATCCCACATGCGTAAAGACTGAACTGGGGAACAGATTTGACAAAGTGCGGGACACACAAGATACCTTAACTAACATGATGGGATTAATCTCCACACAAGTTAATGTACACAAATCAAAAGTAGATATGCTTCAAAAGAAAATAGAAGACCTGGAGAATTGAGGCAGAAGGAGTAATCTCCGAATTCGGGGAATCCCTGAACATGTAAAACCAGCTGAACTAATGCCCTATCTCCATGGCGTTTTCAAGCAAATAAAAGAGAACCCACAGGCTCCATCAATAGAAATAGAGAAAGAACACAGGGCACTAAGACCCCCTTCACCTCCTAATGAACCCCTCCTGGGACGTTATTATGAAATTGCTTAAGTTCTCAGACAGAGAGGACATCTGGCTGAAGGCAAGAACATCACACACGATATTCTACCTGGATCACTCACTACAAATGTATCCAGACCTCTGTCCAAGCACCCGCCAGAAAAGACGAGAAACAAGATTTATTACAACCCTTCTACAAGAGAAACAAATAAAATACCGTTGGGGCTTCCCTTTTAGCTGGATCATATCTTACGAAGGAAATACTCCTATATACAAAGGCCCACAAGATTTGGACAAACTCTCAAAAGGTCTTGGCATTTTGCTGAAACTCCCAGGACCACCAACAACCTCAACAGATAACCCAACGCTCAGCCCCAACGGCATCAACACCCCCTTCCATAAGATCTTCATGGCAGAAGAAACCCCCCCAAAAAAAGGACGGACAGACGTGACCTTACAATACCCTTCATCATAGAAGATACCAAAACTTGATGATACCACACTACCCTAATTCGGCTAGAGGGAGACTCCAGAATGTATCACTATACAGACTTCTACCACCCACCCCTTAAATAATGTGTATTGTTATTAGCACTTGCAAATGTCTATAGATAGTTCTTGATATAATTAATGTACTGTTAATTAGAACATATACCAATATACAAACTATATCCTGCAATACTTAATTTTTACCTCAGGTCATCAATATGGCCTCCAATAGCACACACTACATTCCAGTGTCCAAAAAATACCCAAATTCAGTCTAGTAAGTACTAAGTTTTATTACCACTGTTATTATTAAGATTTCCTTAGGGGTCCTGAAAGTGGTCGGACCTCATTTTCTTTTTCATGAAGAATGTTCTACATTATTACTTGGTTCTTAACCAAGACACACTGTTCGTTTGTTTTTACCTTAATTATGGTATTTCATGTTTTATTATCACATTTGTATGGATTAAAAAACCCATTAAAACCTCATTTAACATCCACCTATTAACAAAAACTCTGAATTCCGGTGACTTTACAATTTACAGTTACCTTTTATGACGCTATTAATGCTACCACAGAAACCTCATAAATTACACTACTCTAATGTCCACACTAGATAAGAAGAAATTGAATATCTTCACAGTCAACGCTAAAGGCCTAAACAGCCCCTATAAAAGAAATATAGTCATCAGGGACTTTGCTAATAAAAAGGGTGACCTAATATTTTTACAAGAGTCCCACTTCATAAAGGGTAGATAACCTAAAACCTTTTTATCTAAATTTGGCCCCACATTTAATGCCTCTAATACGGTCAACACTAATGGAGTGGGCATAATAATCAAAAAGGGGATCCCCTTTCAATTATATAACAAACACAGAGACACTAAAGGCAGATACCTTATATTAATAGTAAAGCTATAAAATGCAACATTAACTTTAGTCTGCACTTATGCCCCCAACATCAATCAAGATAAATTTGTCACCTCACTCTCAGATAAAATATTAGAAGTCGTTAAAGGCCTTCAGTTTATACATCTTGTTATAAACTGTTGTTTAAAAACCTAGCTGGGTAATGGGTAGTAAAGGCATTATCGATCTTTTTAAACAATAAAACAAATTGTGTTGCCCGTCCCTTTAAGTCCCCATATATGTAAGTCGACCCGAACCATCCTAAGAACAGATTCACATACGATGGGGCAAATTTCGCCCCCATCACTGTGCCACAGATGTGGAGATAATGGACAGGATCAAATATAAAGAAATTTATATTTCTTTATATTTGATTCTTCTTACTCATAATTTCTTTATATTTATATGAGTGGTATTAAGTTAATTTCAAGGAGATCTCCCACTGTTGGTAGCCATATTATTAAGTATGTACATAATTCAGACAAACAATCGAGTGAAAACTGGCTAACCAAAAAGGTTTTTTTTTAGATATGGGAGACACTGTAACGTTTGTGCACACTGCATCACGGGTCCTGAGGTAAAATCAACTACTACAGATTTTGTACATCATATAAAATATAGGCTGGGTTGTTGCTCAAGATATGTTATTTACCTGATAACCTGTAGAGTGTGTGGCAAGCAGTATACAGGCTGCACTAGTAGGAACCTAAAAGATAGGATCCTTGAACATTTGACCTCTAATAAGAAAGATCCCCCTATACTTCATATAATATCATAGCAAGCAATAATGTTTATTTTAATAAGGTAAATATGTTTTTATGACTAAATGTAGGGCTTTTAGGTTTCTCAAGGAGCACATGAGAAGTACCTCAATCCCAAATTATTAACTTCTTTAGTCGTGGCTTCACACCTCTTTTATCCTTTATTTTCTAGTCCCAGGGGGACCTTTTTCAATAAATTTAATTTTTTGTATACTCTGGTGTTTTTATTTTTTATTATACTGTAAATTCTACCCTAGATCCTGTCCCCCCTTCTTTATTTTCACTGATCTAAGCTCTCTTTTCCTTTTACTTGCCCTATATTCTTCTGTAATCCCCCTCACTCACTGTATTGCCTTTTAACTCTTTACCCCTCTTACTTCCACTCCTGCCACTCATATCTCATTTTCACAACAATACTCACACTGTATATAACAAATATAAATATAGTGTATGTGTGTGATTAATATGCTTATTGAGCGGCTGCATGTGTGTATATATTAATTACAGAATGTGTAAATAAACATATGAAAAAATAAATTCAATCACACACATTTTTCTTTGCCTCAGTTATCCTGTCCCTATCAATCAGATTATAACCATGCAGAATAAAAAAATCTGATTAACAGGATCTTCTATTGGGTACAGCAGTATAAACATTTTTGGGGCTTGAAAATGCCTAGCTTGGAGAGGAATTATTTATGCAGACTTCAAAGGGGCTAAATGCACTGAATTCTCTATGAAAAAGGCCAGAACAAATCCCAAAGTAATAAGAGTTTCATTCAATAGAAAGTAAAAAGGCTCTCTGGAATAGAGAATCTCACAGAAAAGAGTAAAGTTAACAGGAGAGCACTCGGCACTGATATATATTCTTAGTTTGCAGTAAATACAAATACAATGGAAATTATTTTACAGCAGTATATTTTGCATTTGCTTCTGGTTTAGTATATAATCCTTTTATGTCAGTTAAAAAAAGTTTTTTTTTTAAATTTTGATCTTATCTCACATAGAAAAAATAAAATTTGTAAAATATACACTAAACTAAATACAAACGGCTAGATTTAGAGTTCTGCGGCCAAAGGGGTGCGTTAGCTACGCGTGCTTTTTTTCTCCTGCACCTTTTAAATACCGCTGGTATTTAGAGTTCACAGAAGGGCTGCGTTAGGCTCCAAAAAGGAGCGTAGAGCATATTTACCGCCACTGCAACTCTAAATACCAGTGGTTCTTACGGACGCGGCCAGCTTCAAAAACGTGCTCATGCACGATTCCCCCATAGAAAACAATGGGGCAGTTTGAGCTGAAAAAAAACCTAACACCTGCAAAAAAGCAGCGTTCAGCTCCTAACGCAGCCCCATTGTTTACTATGGGGAAACACTTCCTACGTCTGCACCTAACACTCTAACATGTACCCCGAGTCTAAACACCCCTAACCTTACACTTATTAACCCCTAATCTGCCGCCCCCGCTATCGCTGACACCTGCATATTATTATTAACCCCTAATCTGCCGCTCCGTATACCGCCGCAACCTACATTATACCTATGTACCCCTAATCTGCTGCCCCTAACACAGCCGACCCCTATATTATATTTATTAACTCCCAATCTGCCCCCCACAACGTCGCCGCCAGCTACCTACAATAATTAACCCCTAATCTGCTGATCGGATCTCGCCGCTAGTCTAATAAATGGATTAACCCCTAAAGCTAAGTCTAACCCTAACACTAACACCCCCCTAAATTAAATATAATTTAAATCTAACGAAATAAATTAACTCTTATTATATAAATTATTCCTATTTAAAGCTAAATACTTACCTGTAAAATAAACCCTAATATAGCTACAATATAAATTATAATTATATTGTAGCTATTTTAGGATTAATATTTATTTTACAGGCAACTTTGTAATTATTTTAAACAGGTACAATAGCTATTAAATAGTTAATAACTATTTAATAGCTAAAATAGTTAAAATAATTACAAAATTACCTGTAAAATAAATCCTAACCTAAGTTACTATTAAACCTAACACTACACTATCAATAAATTAATTAAATAAAATACCTACAGTTACCTACAATTAAACCTAACACTACACTATCAATAAATTAATTAAATAAAATACCTACAAATAACTACAATGAAATAAACTAACTAAAGTACCAAAAATAAAAAAGAACTAAGTTACAAAAAAATAAAAAAATATTTACAAACATTAGAAAAATATTACAACAATTTAAAACTAATTACACCTACTCTAAGCCCCCTAATAAAATAACAAAGACCCCCGAAATAAAAAAATGCCCTACCCTATTCTAAATTAAAAAAGTTCAAAGCTCTTTTACCTTGCCAGCCCTGAACAGGGCCCTTTGCGGGGCATGCCCCAAAGAATTCAGCTCTTTTGCCTGTAAAAAAAACACCATACAATACCCCCCCAACATTACAACCCACCACCCACATACCCCTAATTTAACCCAAACCCCCATTAAATAAACCTAACACTAAGCCCCTGAAGATCTCCCTACCTTGTCTTCACCTCACCGGGTTCAGCAATCGGTCCAGAAGAGGGTCCGAAGTCTTGATCCATCATCGGGATGAAGTGTTCTATCAAGCCGCATCTTCAATCTTCTTTCTTCCGGAGCGGAGCCATCTTATTTTATTAGGGGGCTTGGAGTATGTGTAATTAGTTTAAAATTGTTGTAATATTTTTCTAATGTTTGTAAATATTTTTTTATTTTTTGTAACTTAGTTCTTTTTTATTTTTTGTACTTTAGTTAGTTTATTTCATTGTAGTTATTTGTAGGTATTTTATTTAATTAATTTATTAATAGTGTAGTGTTAGGTTTAATTGTAATTTAGGTTAGGATTTATTTTACAGGTAATTTTGTAATTATTTTAACTATTTTAGTTATTAAATAGTTATTAACTATTAAATAGCTATTGTACCTGTTTAAAATAATTACAAAGTTGCCTGTAAAATAAATATTAATCCTAAAATAGCTACAATATAATTATAATTTATATTGTAGCTATATTAGGGTTTATTTTACAGGTAAGTATTTAGCTTTAAATAGGAATAATTTATATAATAAGAGTTAATTTATTTCGTTAGATTTAAATTATATTTAACTTAGGGGGGTGTTAGTGTTAGGGTTAGACTTAGCTTTAGGGGTTAAAAAATTTATTAAAATAGCGGTGAGCTCCGGTCGGCAGATTAGGGGTTAATGTTTGAAGTTAGGTGTCGGCGATGTTAGGGAGGGCAGATTAGGGGTTAATACTATTTATTATAGGGTTATTGAGGCGGGAGTGAGGCGGATTAGGGGTTAATACATTTATTATAGTAGCGGTGCGGTTCGGTCGGCAGATTAGGGGTTAATAAGTGTAGGTAAGGTAGCGGCGACGTTGGGGGGGCAGATTAGGGGTTAATAAATATAATATAGGGGTTGGCGATGTTAGGGGCAGCAGATTAGGGGTACATAGGGATAATGTAGCTGGCGGCGGTGTGCGTTCGGCAGATTAGGGGTTAATAAGTGTAGGTAGGTGGCGGCGACATTGGGGGCGGCAGATTAGGGGTTAATAAATATTATGTAGGTGTCAGCGGTATTAGGGGCAGCAGATTAGGGGTACATAGGGATAATGTAGGTGGCGGCGGTGTACGGAGCGGCAGATTAGGGGTTAAAAAATTTTAATAGAGTGGCGGCGGTGTGGGGGGGCCTTGGTTTAGGGGTACATAGGTAGTTTATGGGTGTTAGTGTACTTTAGAGCACAGTAGTTAAGAGCACAGAAAGCTCTTAACTACTGACTTTTTTCTGCGGCTGGAGTTTTGTCGTTAGATTTCTAACGCTCACTTCAGCCACGACTCTAAATACCGGCATTAGAAAGATCCCATTGAAAAGATAGGATACGCAAATGGCGTAGGGGGATCTGCGGTATGGAAAAGTCGCGGCTGGAAAGTGAGCGTTAGACCCTTTCCTGACTGACTACAAATACCAGAGGGCGGTAAAAACCAGCGTTAGGAGCCTCTAACGCTGGTTTTCACGGCTACCGCCCAACTCTAAATCTAGCCGAAAGGTTTTAATCCTAATTTACACACAAACTTTCAGATTGGATATTACCTATTTATTCATTAATGTATTCAATTTCAAATATGTTTTTACAATACAAAATAATAAGCATCTTGCCATATCAACAAACATTCATAGAAAAAAAATTAGAACATCTGTGCAATGCCCTTATGTTTGCAGTAGGCTTAGGATACCCTTGTATATTTTGTAAGGTATATGAGTGTCCCGTGAGAACCTAGATAAAAAGTTCCAATATGAATATTTTTTTTTTACCTAATTATCTATCAGACAAGTGGTGTTCCCTTGATGTACCGTAACCTCTAATTTGCAATTATCATTTTGACTGTATGACTTCAGTATCCCCTGTCAAAATTTATAACATTGTTTTACAGTATTTTTTACATTAAAGGGATAGTAAACCTAACATTTTTCTTTCGTGATTCAGATAGATTGTGCAATTTTAAGCATCTTTCTAATTTACTCTTATTAGCAATTTATCTTTGTTCTCTTGATATCTTTATTTGAAAAAGTAGGAATGTTAAAGTGATGATACATTTCAGAGTATCAGAATGTTGCAATAAAACATATATTAGTTTGCAACTAAAACCACATAATTATTTTTTTTAAAGTGTATATATATTTTATGATAAAAGATTTATAATCCTAATTGATATTGTCTGTTCCTCCGCCCCCCTTCATTTCCTCTTTTTGCTGGGCTGTGATGTATAGAGCAGTCACATCCACTCTCTACATAGGCTTTCTATGGGCTTTAAAAGGGGCTGGACTTCAAGATTGTCAACTGACACACATGTTGATTGGATGTTCACTGGAATTGTCATAAAAAAAGTGTTCATCCGTGTGGGCCGGCATAACATTGTAATAGAAGCATTACTATATGCACTAATTTTACCATTTCACAGATGGATTTTTTTTAAAAAGGTACACATATACTTTTTAATGGCAAAGATGACATTTATGGCATTTGATTATTTAAAGTGTACCATCACTTTAATAATTTATTTGTATCTTACTTGACAGAACACGAGAAACTTTTAATAGCGGGATTGTGCTTTAACTTTATTTGAGTTGATCTTCCATGTGCTTTTTTAAAAATATGTCCAATTACCATAAACGCATATTTAAAACACATGGCATGTGATTTTTAATGTATGTATTTCTGATTTACCTGTTCTTCCTCTAATATCCATACAAACATATTTGTTTCTATGCCAGACAGTCAGTTCATTTTCACTTTCCATCTGGTAAGTGATTATGTTCTCTGTTTTGCAACATTTCAATACATTTTCCTCAAAGAAATTGTAACTTTACTTTGGTTGCATTAGAGAAATATAACAAAAATAGTAGAAGTCGTTCCTAAAGACACTCATTTATAGTATGATTAAAATAAAGAATGCAAAGTCGATAGAGCATGACATTTTAAGCAACTTTCTAATTTACTCCTATTATCAAATTGTCTTCATTCTCTTGGTATCTTTATTTGAAATGGAAGAATGTAAGTTTAGATGCCGACCCATTTTTGGTGAACAACCTGGGTTCACCTTGCTGATTGGTGGATAAATTCACCCACAAATAAAAAAGTGCTATCCAGAGTTCTGAACCCAAAAAAAAAGCTTAGATGCATTCTTTTTTTTTTTTAAAGATAGCAAGAGAACGAAGAAAATTTGATAATAGGAGTAAATTAGAAAGTTGCTTAAAACGACATGCTCTATGTGAATCACAAAAGAAAAAAATTGGGTTCAGTGTCCCTTTAACTTGTGTTTTTTGCATTCACTAGCTCCACCTATCTGCAGCTGCTGGTAATTTGCAATCCTGTTAAGCCTATTTAAAAGGAAAGTCTACACTAAAATTGTTATTGTTTAAAAATACAGATAATGCCTTTACTGCCCATTCCCCAGCTTTGCACAACCAACATTGTTATATTAATATACTTTATAACATTATAACCTCTACATTTCTGCCTGTTTCAAATGCTCTATTGACAGCCTCTTAATCACATGCTTTTGTATTTGCTTTTCACAACAGGATACTGCTAGTTTATGTGGGCAATATAGGTAACATTGTGGTCATGCCCACTGAGTTATGTAAGATTTAGCACAACACAGTACTAAATGCAAGTCAATAGATAATAAGTAAAAAGTCCTTTGATCAGAGGGATGTCAGAAGATGCTTAGATACAAGGTAATCACAGAGGTAACAAATATATTAATATAACTGTGATGGTTATGCCAAACTGGGGAATGGGTAATAAAGGGATTATCTATCTTTTAAAACAATACAAATTCTAGTATAGACTGTCCCCTTAAACGACCTTCCTGTTTCCCTTTGCCTGATCATTGACAATTTCTCTGGGTATCCTTTATTTCCTGTATTAGTTTGTTTGCTGGGTATGACCTTGACAGTTTTTGTCCATCTCTTTCCCTCCTTCTATACTGTTGCAATCTTGATAACTAGTCCTTACAAGGGTTGAAATGAGATATACAACAGAGGCACACAAGGATACCTCCAAATAGGTAGTGCATTTCATGAGGTATTATAGTAGGAAGATTAAAACAGTGTCAATTATTAAGATCTGGGTAATGGGGTGAGTGGAATTTATCGGTTATGAGATGGGGTAAAAAATGCAGAACCTTCACAAAGAGATCATATATAAGTTTATATACAGATTGACTTCAAATTTATGCAGAATGCGGTAAATAATGTGTTGTGCAACTACCTTTTAGCATAGCTAAGAGAGAAAAAAATAAACGTGGAAAACTATATAAAATATATTAGGCTATGTATGTGGCGAGATGTTTTGGTCTCTGAGTTTAGTCACAAAATGCATTTTTTTTTCGTGGCTCCTATTTTGTCTGTTTAATTCAAACCAGTCCCAGGTCCTTCACTTGTCAATCTTGCATATCGATAGTATGGAAGCCTGCTAGGACAAAATTGCTGAGCAACATTCATCTGATGCAAGCAGCCTTTCCAAAGCAATACAATCTGGGGATAATAGTTTCCTAACAGCATTGAGATTGCAATGCAATATTAATGCCCACAAGAGGCAAAAAGCAGGCCTATAGGTTAAATACTGCATGGAGGGGCGGAGTTTGCCTACATCCAAGATGGACGTCTCTCCTTAGAGCTCCGCAAGTCAGACCGGAGAGATGCACCACAGCCCGCACAAAAACAACCTAAGAGGGCTCTATAGAGGATGAATTAACTTATGAGAGTGCAGTGTACCAGAGGATACCCCTTTCATGCCCCAAGCATGTAAAAGTCGCGACTTATTTGAGACACTAAGATCCGTCTGCTGCCGCCATCTTTCCTCAGTGCCTGAAACCGTTACCTCACAACAATGTGCTCACACTTCGCTCTCAATTCCCAGCACAGTGAAATGACCGGTTAAACAGCAGAGGCGCATTGCATCTGGAGAGCGGGTAAGTGATCCGGCACCGCTCCCCACACAGCCTTGGCTCTAGCTCCAGCGATATCCCCCCAGGGACACGCATTAACCCACAAGCGGAGCTCTCACAGACACGAGGGCGGCAAAGATAGTATAAGAGGAGCGCTCAAATTAAGGGATAGGACTGACCATGCATAACATAATAACAACTCCTGGGCATTAGCACAAATAACTGAGAGAAACCGCAACCATATAACCCTCTTTATAAGTACGGACAGTAAACTTCTGAACACATGGCAGCTAGATGTTGGCCTCTAGTTCTATAACACACTCCACGTGGCCGCTATTAAGATACCCTCGCTCTCTAAACCTGGGCTTACAAGAAACCTCATTCAACTCCGACAAGGGTTTTTTTTTTATTAAAAATGCACTGTAATCACCATGAGCCCAAAACTTCATCTAAATACAGGCCCTTGAAGTAACAGCAAAGTTGGGAACATTTCAGTGGAATATACTGCAGATAAGCTATTCATTACAGGTTTTGCTTTCACTTTCTTTCCAGCCATACCTGAACTTTCCACTAATTCTAATATCTCTAACACAGACCTGCCACCTGGTGGACAACAGTGCTATAACACAAAGAGGACTCTTTCTGGCATTTTTTCTCATTTCTTATACAAGCCTGCCACCTAGCGGATAAAAGAGTCACTGCACACAGGGAAACTCAAGTTCCTCAGCAATTTTTCATTTCTATTGTAAACCTGCCACCTAGTGGCTGTTAAACATACAAGTTAAACCCAAGATAAGAAAAGTATTATAATTGTTCTGAAAGTGATTCATCTACCTTTCTACATACAACAACCCATCACAGAAACACCTTGATAAGAATATAAAAATGACATCAAAGAGGCTGAATAAAACAGAAAAAATGGGTGGAGGGAAAAACACTCCAGTTACCTCTTACTTCAAACAAACGCAAAGTGATAACCTGGCTGAGAAAAACCCTGAAATCAGAACACCTATTGAAGTCACACCAATGGAGCCTCACACTACAGATGAAGATACACCTCTGACCAGAGCAGATTTACATCTCCTGGTATCCAAACAAGATATCACAAGCAGCTTTGACAAGCTGTGGGCAAAAATGGATGCCATGCACACCTCTATGAACGAGAGCCTAAATGATATTAAAAAAGACATATCAGATTTGGGAGCGAGGGTTGAATCTCTGGAGGAAAACAATGACAACATTATAGAAGATGTAGAGATGGCGGTACAACAGACAGCCCAACAACAGCAGGTAGTAAACGAACTGCTGGACAAGTTGGAAGACATGGAGAATAGGAGCAGGAGGTGTAACATTCGCCTTAAGGGAATTCCGGAATCTATAACACCTGCAGATCTACCCTCATACCTCCATCAACTGTTCTGTGCGATAACAGGAGTGGACACGTCCACAGTAATTGAAATAGAAAGAGCTCACAGAGCACTCAAGCCTAAGCCCAAAGCTGACTTTCCACCAAGAGATGTCATTGTGGCTTTCCTAAGGTTTCCTGAAAAAGATAAAATACTCAGAGACGCAGCAAAACAACCCACCTTCAAATTTAGAGGTAATGTGGTGCACTTCTTCCAAGATCTCAGCAATAGAACACTGCAAAGAAGGGGAGCCTTAAGACCTCTCACAACCCTCTTAAGAAAGCACCAGATCCAATACAGATGGGGATACCCTTTTGCCCTTCATATCTCAAAAGACAATAAATTGTTGACAATCAGAGATGCAGAGGGGATCCCAGATATTTGTGATGCTTTAGGTCTAGACATACCCCCTACTCCAGGACCCTCACCACCCACAGAGACACCGAAATCACAGAGGATACCCATGAAGTCACAGAGATCACAGTGGGCAAGGATCCCTACGAAAAGACCTAAAAACACGTGAAGGGCCCAACCTAGACCCAGTTGCATTAACTTCCTCTCTGTCCAGCCCACAAATACTTGGGCAGTGAGACAGGGTGACTCACTTCACGAACTTTAAAACCAAAGCCTGTTACAGTTTTTTCAGCAGCAATGTTAGAATTTTAGAATATAGTTCTGTTTATTGTTAGATTAGGGTTTAGTAAAGAATGTAGGGGGTGTCTTCAATCCTAGCCAGTTATAATTCATAGATCTGAGGATAGCAAGGTTGGAGACTAAATCTACAGTATTAGCACTGTTTAGCTAGAAAGACCTCTCTTATTATGTTTGCCTTAAATACCAAGAGGGTAGGTGGGCAGCATCTCCCCAGCCCCCGACAGCCCCTCTAGAAAAAGTTTATTTTTACATGTTTTGTCGAGAAATATTTTTTTTTATTATTTATTACAGGTTTAACTACTTGGATTGATAACATGATGTACAACTTGATTAACCTGTTTTGTTTTCCTCTCCTCTCTTTCTACCAGAACATTTCCTTCTTTACTTCTCTTTTCTTCTCCTCACCATTACTCACCATAAGACCACAAATGCTCCTACCATATGGAAGTTGGACTGATATTCAAGGGGGAATCTCGGACTCATCAAACTTGGATAGATCCAACACGAGGGGTCAGGTAATCTTAAATACACTGATACATCATGACATCAAGGCACTTATTCAACACCTAGATGGCTAGCACAAATATCACATTAGTCTCACATAATGTTAGAGGCCTTAACTCAGACACCAAAAGACGGAAAGCTATATCACAGTATAAACTCCTAGGGGCCACAGTCATATTCATGCAAGAGACTCACCTCATGTCCTCCCAGATCCCGAAATATTGGGAGAGACAATTCCCTTTACATTACCACTCAACGCTTAACCAGAAAAAACGGGGGGTGTCCATACTCCTACACTCCTCTCTAAACTTCCACCTAACTGAATCTATCGCAGACAGAGAGGGTAGATACCTCATCATCAGAGGCACTATTAATGAAGTTGAACTGGTCTTTTGTAATGTATATGCCCCCAACGAACACCAAGAACAGTTCTTCACCAATTTATCTTACCTCCTCACTAGCTGGAATGCAGCCAGAATTTTCTTAGCAGGGGACTTTAATGTATCTCTTTACACACAGTCTCAAACTTTAAACATACCCCTTTCGGCTACACAACACAGACTAAATAAAAAGGCTCTTGCAATATTCCAGACTTTAGCGGGGCACAACCTATTAGATACATGGAAGACCCTTTATGGCATTACGACTGACCACACATTTTACTCCACAGCGCATCGCAAATACTTCCGCTTAGACTACATTTTTTCAAGTCAGATTCTTGTAGCCAATCTAGTGTCTTCCTCTATTCACCCATGTGTGTGGTCTGATCACTCCCTAATCTTACTAAAACTGAAAGGGATTCTCCCACACAATAACACAAAAAAATGGTCTTTCGATCCTTTAACATTAAAATATCCAACACATAAGGAGAAGATCCTCAGACACATGGAGGAATACTGGACTCTAAACACAAACTCTGTAGATAACCCTATACAAGTATGGGCAGCTCACAAATCAGTTATAAGAGGGTTGTTAATCCAAATGAAGTCACATGCCAAACGTAAAACCAAAACTTTTTTTGACTCACTTCAAAGGGATATATCTAATCTAGAGAGACGTCACAAACTTTTTGGCTCACCAAGGCCTAGATTTAGAGTTGGGCGGTAGCCGTCAAAACCAGCGTTAGAGGCTCCTAACGCTGGTTTTGGCCGCCCGCTGGTATTTGGAGTCAGTGATTAAAGGGTCTAACGCTCACTTTACAGCCGCGACTTTTCCATACCGCAGATCCCCCTACGCCATTTGCGTAGCCTATCTTTTCAATGGGATCTTCCTAACGCCGGTATTTAGAGTCGTTTCTGCAGTGAGCGTTAGAGCTCTAACGACAAGATTCCAGCCGCCTGAAAATAGCAGGAGTTAAGAGCTTTCTGGCTAACACCGGTTTATAAAGCTCTTAACTACTGTACCCTAAAGTACACTAACACCCATAAACTACCTATGTACCCCTAAACCGAGCTCCCCCCACATCGCCGCCACTCGATTAAAAATTTTAACCCCTAATCTGCCGACCGCCACCTACGTTATACTTATGTACCCCTAATCTGCTGCCCCTAACCCCGCCGACCCCTATATTACATTTATTAACCCCTAATCTGCCCCCCACAACATCGCCGCCAGCTACTTACAATAATTAACCCCTAATCTTCCGACCGCAAAGCGCCGCCACCTACGTTATCCCTATGTACCCCTAATCTGCTGCCCCTAACACCGCCGACCCCTATATTATATTTATTAACCCCTAATCTGCCCCCCTCAACGTCGCCGACACCTACCTACACTTATTAACTCCTAATCTGCCGAGCGGACCTGAGCGCTACTATAATAAAGTTATTAGCCCCTAATCCGCCTCACTAACCCTATCATAAATAGTATTAACCCCCTAATCTGCCCTCCCTAACATCGCCGACACCTAACTTCAATTATTAACCCCTAATCTTCCGATCGGAGCTCACCGCTATTCTAATAAATGTATTAACCCCTAAAGCTAAGTCTAACCCTAACACTAACACCCCCCTAACTTAAATATAATTTTAATCTAACGAAATAAATTAACTCTTATTAAATAAATTAATCCTATTTAAAGCTAAATACTTACCTGTAAAATAAATCCTAATATAGCTACAATATAAATTATAATTATATTATAGCTATTTTAGGATTAATATTTATTTTACAGGCAACTTGGTATTTATTTTAACTAGGTACAATAGCTATTAAATAGTTAAGAACTATTTAATAGTTACCTAGTTAAAATAATAACAAATTTACCTGTAAAATAAATCCTAACCTAAGATATAATTAAACCTAACACTACCCTATCAATAAAATAATTAAATAAACTACCTACAATTACCTACAATTAACCTAACACTACACTATCAATAAATTAAATAAACACAATTGCTACAAATAAATACAATTAAATAAACTAGCTAAAGTACAAAAAATAAAAAAGAACTAAGTTACAGAAAATAAAAAAATATTTACAAACATAAGAAAAATATTACAACAATTTTAAACTAATTACTCCTACTCTAAGCCCCCTAATAAAATAACAAAGCCCCCCAAAATAATAAATTCCCTACCCTATTCTAAATTAAAAAAGTTACAAGCTCTTTTACCTTACCAGCCCTGAACAGGGCCCTTTGCGGGGCATGCCCCAAGAAGTTCAGCTCTTTTGCCTGTAAAAAAAAAACATACAATACCCCCCCCCCCAACATTACAACCCACCACCCACATACCCCTAATCTAACCCAAACCCCCCTTAAATAAACCTAACACTAATCCCCTGAAGATCTTCCTACCTTGTCTTCACCATCCAGGTATCACCGATCCGTCCTGGCTCCAAGATCTTCATCCAACCCAAGCGGGGGTTGGCGATCCATAATCCGGTGCTGAAGAGGTCCAGAAGAGGCTCCAAAGTCTTCATCCTATCCGGCAAGAAGAGGACATCCGGACCGGCAAACATCTTCTCCAAGCCGCATCTTCGATCTTCTTCCATCCGGTGCGGAGCGGGTCCATCTTGAAGCAGGCGACGCGGATCCATCCTCTTCTTCCGATGTCTCCCGACTAATGACGGTTCCTTTAAGGGACGTCATCCAAGATGGCGTCCCTCGAATTCCGATTGGCTGATAGGATTCTATCAGCCAATCGGAATTAAGGTAGGAATTTTCTGATTGGCTGATGGAATCAGCCAATCAGAATCAAGTTCAATCCGATTGGCTGATCCAATCAGCCAATCAGATTGAGCTCGCATTCTATTGGCTGATCGGAACAGCCAATAGAATGCAAGCTCAATCTGATTGGCTGATTGGATCAGCCAATCGGATTGAACTTGATTCTGATTGGCTGATTCCATCAGCCAATCAGAAAATTCCTACCTTAATTCCGATTGGCTGATAGAATCCTATCAGCCAATCGGAATTCGAGGGACGCCATCTTGGATGACGTCCCTTAAAGGAACCGTCATTAGTCGGGAGACATCGGAAGAAGAGGATGGATCCGCGTCGCCTGCTTCAAGATGGACCCGCTCCGCACCGGATGGAAGAAGATCGAAGATGCGGCTTGGAGAAGATGTTTGCCGGTCCGGATGTCCTCTTCTTGCCGGATAGGATGAAGACTTTGGAGCCTCTTCTGGACCTCTTCAGCACCGGATTATGGATCGCCAACCCCCGCTTGGGTTGGATGAAGATCTTGGAGCCAGGACGGATCGGTGATACCTGGATGGTGAAGACAAGGTAGGAAGATCTTCAGGGGATTAGTGTTAGGTTTATTTAAGGGGGGTTTGGGTTAGATTAGGGGTATGTGGGTGGTGGGTTGTAATGTTGGGGGGGGGGTATTGTATGTTTTTTTTTACAGGCAAAAGAGCTGAACTTCTTGGGGCATGCCCCGCAAAGGGCCCTGTTCAGGGCTGGTAAGGTAAAAGAGCTTGTAACTTTTTTAATTTAGAATAGGGTAGGGAATTTATTATTTTGGGGGGCTTTGTTATTTTATTAGGGGGCTTAGAGTAGGTGTAATTAGTTTAAAATTGTTGTAATATTTTTCTTATGTTTGTAAATATTTTTTTATTTTCTGTAACTTAGTTCTTTTTTATTTTTTGTACTTTAGCTAGTTTATTTAATTGTATTTATTTGTAGCAATTGTGTTTATTTAATTTATTGATAGTGTAGTGTTAGGTTAATTGTAGGTAATTGTAGGTAGTTTATTTAATTATTTTATTGATAGGGTAGTGTTAGGTTTAATTATATCTTAGGTTAGGATTTATTTTACAGGTAAATTTGTTATTATTTTAACTAGGTAACTATTAAATAGTTCTTAACTATTTAATAGCTATTGTACCTAGTTAAAATAAATACCAAGTTGCCTATAAAATAAATATTAATCCTAAAATAGCTATAATATAATTATAATTTATATTGTAGCTATATTAGGGTTTATTTTACAGGTAAGTATTTAGCTTTAAATAGGAATAATTTATTTAATAAGAGTTAATTTATTTCGTTAGATGTAAATTATATTTAAGTTAGGGGGGTGTTAGTGTTAGGGTTAGACTTAGCTTTAGGGGTTAATCCATTTATTAGAATAGCGGTGAGCTCCGATTGGAAGATTAGGGGTTAATAATTGAAGGTAGGTGTCGGCGATGTTAGGGAGGGCAGATTAGGGGTTAATACTATTTATGATAGGGTTAGTGAGGCGGATTCGGGGTTAATAACTTTATTATAGTAGCGCTCAGGTCCGCTCGGCAGATTAGGGGTTAATAAGTGTAGGTAGGTGTCGGCGATGTTGTGGGGGGCAGATTAGGGGTTAATAAATATAACATAGGGGTCGGCGATGTTAGGGCAGCAGATTAGGGGTACATAGGGATAACGTAGGTTGCGGCGGTTTACGGAGCGGAAGATTAGGGGTTAAAAGTGTAATGCAGGGGTCAGCGATAGCGGGAGTGGCAGATTAGGGGTTAATAAGTGTAAGGTTAGGGGTGCTTAGACTCGGGGTACATGTTAGAGTGTTAGGTGCAGACGTAGGAAGTGTTTTCCCATAGGAAACAATGGGGCTGCGTTAGGAGCTGAACGCTGCTTTTTTGCAGGTGTTAGGTTTTTTTTCAGCTCAAACAGCCCCATTGTTTCCTATGGGGGAATCGTGCACGAGCACGTTTTTGATGCCGGCCGCGTCCGTAAGCAACTCTGGTATCGAGAGTTGCATTTGCGGTAAAAATGCCCTACGCTCCTTTTTGGAGCCTAACGCAGCATTTGTTTTAACTCTCGATACCAGAGTTAAATTTATGGTGCGGCCAGAAAAAAGCCCGCGGAGCGTTAACAGCCCTTTTACCGCCGAACTCTAAATCTAGGCCCAAGTCTTTATAAATCTTTACAAGACAAAAGACAAGCACTGGACAAATTACTTTCCGACCAATCATCCAGAGCAGGACTCAGACTTCAATCTAAATATTTTCTATATGCTAATAAACCAGACAAATTTATGGCCCACAAAATTAGGAACAGAACCAAAGACATGTCCATCCCCTCCCTCTATAACTCTCAAGGGGCTCTAACGTCGAACACCAAAGATATAGTTGACTCCTTCGCAGCCTACTACGGCTCTTTATATGACGGTAGGAAAGTAACCAAAACAGAAACGACACAGAAATCCCTTGACGTTTTTTTGGAGGAAGCAGCCCTACCCAAGATCAGTAATCAAGAATTAGACTCTTTAAATGCCGACATTACAGACAGAGAGGTCCTAGGGGTTCTTAAGGACTTAAAGCCAGGCAAGGCGGCGGGCCCTAACGGTTTCCCAGGGGAATACTACAAACATTTCAAACCTTCTCTCACAAAACATCTAGTTCAATTCTGCAATTCCATATTACAAGGCCATATGATCCCCCCTGACTTATTAGACGCTAAAATCATAGTACTCCCGAAACCAGGCAAAGACAGGACGCGGTGTCAGAGTTATAGACCAATATCTTTAATAAACCAGGATTTAAAAATTTTCACTAAGATTCTGGCTAATCGCCTTAAGCCCTTACTCCCCAAACTGATCCACCCAGACCAGGTCGGTTTTATTCAAAACAGGGAAGCTCCTGATAATGTCAGGAGAATGGTTTCCCTGATTGACTACATGCACGAGACACAGGCGCCTTCTCTGCTCCTTTCATTGGACGCGGAGAAGGCGTTTGACAGAGTTGACTGGACATACATGCAGACAGTATTATCCAAAGTAGGTATATCTGGAGAATTTATGACAGCAATCCAAAGTATATACTCCTCTCCCTCAGCAAGCGTAAGAGCCATGGGCCACCAATCTGAAAGATTTGCTGTCCTCAATGGAACCCGTCAGGGCTGCCCTTTATCCCTGTTACTGTTCGCGTTATGTATCGAACCCCTGGCCCAACATATTAGAAGATCCCCTGATATAACTGGTATTAAAATTAAACAAAAAGAATATAAACTCACTCTCTTCGCGGATGACGTCCTACTTTCCCTATCAAGACCACTAATAACTCTTCCGAATCTCTACCAAACCCTCAACTCCTTTTCCTTAATATCAGGCTATAAAATTAACTTAGAGAAATGCGAAGCACTACCTATACACCTCCCGGACCATACCAAAAAACTGATTGAGGCCAATTTTGAATTTAAATGGGCTAAAAACTCCCTTAGATACTTAGGGATAAACCTAACCTCATGCTCATCGAAATTATACCAAACAAACTATCCCCCGATGTATAAATCTATTAAACAAGATTTAAATAAATGGAGTAAAATGAAATTTACATGGTTTGGTAGACTGTCGGCAATCAAAATGATGATACTACCAAGGATCTTATATTTATTCCGCACCCTGCCAATTAAAATACCAGGTCCAGATTTAGACGACCTACAAAAGCATTTAATAGGTTTTATAAGAGGGAACAAAAAGGCCAGAATTCCTTCAGCAGTTCTCTCTAGGAACAGACAAATGGGGGGGTGGGGGCACCAAACCTTAAACACTATTACCAGGCAGCCAGACTAGCACAGACCGCACTCCTCAATGACCCAGACAGAGACATTATTTGGACACAATTAGAAGCAGATATAGCAGGAATTACCCCACGAGACATGATTCTCTGGGACCCTAAACAGTGCCTTGATAGGAAGCAACATACACATCCAGTAATAGACCTTATGATTAAACAATGGTCTAGATTGACCTCCTCTTTAACTCTACTTCCCACACATTCCGCGAAAGCCACAACTTACAAGCTTGGTTAGGCACGAACTGATCCCCACTATCCAAAAATGGGAAAACAGAGGATTCTATAGAATAGCTGACCTGTTGGTGGGTGGTAAAATAATGAGCTACACACAATTACAGGAAAAACTGCAGCCAATTAAATTAGAATGGTTTTTATACTTACAACTCAGCTCTATCATCCACCCTATCCTACCATCCATATCTAAAAACGTATCCTCTGTACTAGAGAACATATGCAGCACCTCATCCAGGCCCAAGAACACTATCTCTAGGCTATACCAAGCAATTCAGCTAGCATCAGATACTATTAAATCCACCTTACAAACCAAATGGGAAAGGGATATCAATAAGGAGGTGGAGATTCAAGAGTGGCATGTAATGCTATCTAGTGCAGGGAAGGGCCTCTTAAATGCAGACATGTGTGAAAACTGCATCAAGACCAACTTTCGCTGGTATCTAACACCACTGATAACCTCACACTCCACAAAGGATAGATCTAGACTCTGTTACAGAGGCTGCGGGGAGTTAGGAGACTGTAAACATATGTGGTGGGACTGCCCACAAATTCGCAGGGTGTGGAACCAACTATCGCGGTTCTTGAGCTATATCATAGACAGCCCCATTAAGCTTACCATAGAACAAGCTTTACTCCACGTTCGACTTGAAGAATTTAATAAATACATTAACCTATTTATTAGGATAGCATGCACAGCCACGAGAATATGTATAGCCCGCCATTGGAGGGAGTGTGCCCCACCCTGGGACGAAATCAAACTAAAAATTAAATTCTATTATAACATGTCAGAGCAGGCAGCATTTCTTCTAGATACTCAAGAAACCTTCCAGAAAGTATGGTACTACTGGATATTAAACAATGTGTCCTAATACACTAGTCTAGTCTTCTAGAGCCCCCCACTTGGACTGTCCTAATATTTGAACTTTAAAACCCTCAAACATGATAGAAAAAATTCAGATTAATGGGAGACATAATAACCCCACATATAACCAACTTCCGAATAAAGCTGAGTTGAATGGTCAGGAGACACCCTTCCATCTATTCCACACTTCTCTCTCTCTCTCTTTGCTCTCTCTAACTTTTTTCCCCCTCCACTATCTCTTTAATTTATTATTTCTTACCCTGGTAGTATGTAACCTAAGCGAACCTTAAAGCATCACAATTGTATGTTAAGTTACTCTAACCCCAGCCACAAGAGAAAATACTCTACTGTATTGAATATTGTTTCATAAATGCTGGGTGCTATGGATTCCTTTGTTTGTAACAGTGGCTTTAGAGGTTATGATATGGAGATTGTATGATTTAACGACACGTAACTTGTACCACTTTATTCACGATGTGATTTTAGAAAACCAGGATTTCTGTTATCTTGTACTGTTAATTTCTTGAATTATATTTCTTTTTGTTATTATGCACTTGCAACAAAATAATAAAAATTACTTTATCATAAATACTGCATGGAGTCACATTTCTCAGTGCCAAGGTCACTTCTTAGGTCCCCATGGCAACTTGTTGCTGTGGATTTGTCAAGCTACAACCTTCCTACTACAATAATCACTTCCTGCACAAGTCCTCCTTCCTCATCTCACTCAGCCTAAGTATGAGGCTCAACTACTCTTACGGTGCCTCTCAGTTAGGGCCTAATATTAAAAGCATTATCACAATAGTGCTATATTATAAAGAGATCTGCAACACAATTAAGATTTTGAAGTAAAATGTATATAAATATATAATTCTCCTTTATACATGATGCAACTGTGAGAAAGCAAACATTTAATGATGTATAGCTGTGGTCGTCTTTATTTGTAACTAATATGTAGTTACAACATGTACAAGATGTAGTTGTAACTAATAGAATCTCCCCGAGTAACTGCTCTGTGCTACACTGCTTTAAATAAGGAGCCCCTGGGAGTGCGGAGTAATGGGAAGGGGCCATGACCTTTGGAGGAATAGGCCTGATTCTTTTTGATTGGTTTCATAGTAAAGTGGGTGGTGCTAGCACTCGCCACAGCGTACTTAAGAAAAGAGCGGGAAAGTCAACTTGACAGAAAATTGTTTTGGAAAGTGCTGGTTCGTTTATTATTGCTATCCGTTATGGCGCAGTTGGATGCCCTATTAGGGCAGCTTAAAGAAGCGGCTGAAAAAAGGGGCCCTACCTGGCTCGAAGAAAAGCTGCGTGAATTGTTGGTCCCTGACTCCAGCGAGGTGGCGGTTAAGGATGTGGTATCACCCAGACCGGTAAGGCGTTCCAGGCCTCCGGTTCGTTTGGATCCTGATACGGAAGGAAGTACCGGTGGTCACCGGAGATCCAGCCCCAGTCCGGGGATGAAGTTGTCATCAAAGAAGAGAGCAGGTGCAGGTTCCGGGAGTCGGCAGGCAGAAGCGGGGACTAGTCGGCCTGGTACAGCAGCTAACATTGACGTTTTCGATCCGGAACAAGAAATTGTTTCGACTAAAGAGGGTGATTCTTTGCCTCAGGGTAAGACGGCCGTTTCTGGCCAAAAAGAATCTATTAAGGGGAAGAGACAAGTTAATAAATTAGACGGCCCGTTGAGGCCTAGTTTAGTAAGGCGGGGTAATAAACAAGAGGATAATGCTAGGTCGGTGGGGTTAGTGGAAAGACAGCGAGTTGAGGTTAGAAGGGAACTAAGGGAGCCCAACGCTTCATTTGTATCTCATGTGGTAGAAGCCCAAATACATAAAGTGCCAAAGACGGCCCAAGTTATTAGGCCTAGTAGTAGTTTTGAGGGTCATACTTTGCAAGTGATTGATGATAGAGCTAGTGGAGAGGATTTAATCGGGATCCAGCCTGAAAGGGAAGTTGATGCTGGCGGGGAGGATTTAACTTTATACTTGGATTCCTCTGAGGAGGATTTTATACCTCCTTCTCCTCGTACGGTGGGTCCTCCTTGCCAGTTCAGGCCAGCGATTAGGGCAGCGAGTGATTTAATTTTAAGAGGTGAGATTAGGAATTTGAGGGGTGGGAATGTTGATGTGGTAGAAAATTTGCTTGTGTCTAATAATCCTTATCTTTCAGAAGGGAACGAAAATGGGTCACGGCCTGAGAATCCTCCTGGTTTTCTGGTGGTGGGTGATGACGGCCTGAGTGGGGAGGCTTATGGCCTGCAGGATTCTTGGACGGATCATATCAGGCTTGATATAGAGGACAGCGTTCCTATTTCTGATTCAAGGGGAGATGAAGCAGGGGTGAGTACGGCCAGTAATCTTAATTTTGGCCAAAAAGGGGATTTGAGAAGGGTTCAGAGTGTTGCATTTAATAGTCCGGTTAGTTCTGTTCAATGGCCAAACAGGTCTGGGAATGGTCGAATACAATGTAGAGGTAGATAGCACAAGAGGTATGGGGATTCAAGGGTAGCAGTGTCTGGGGCTACAGCTCCTAAGAAGGGTAGAAGGGTTTTGGATGACAGTGGTTTGGGTATGTCTACGGCTAGGAGGGGTGTGGGGTTATGGGCGCCATCGGGGGGTTTGTCACATGTTTCTGTTTTACAGGCTGAAGGTCATCAGGATTTGGCTAGTACGGAATCTAGGGCTCCTGGGTTACAGATTAAGGAGAAGACCACGGCTGCATCTCAAGTGGATCAGGCCCTGGCGGCTCAGGATTCTAGAACAGGTAATGGGGGAGCTGGTACTAGGGAATTGAAGGTTGAAAAGTTGGGGCGAATGTTGATTCTATATCAGTAACTGTTGTAGCGGGTTTAAGGGAATTGTTAGCTAAGTTAGAAGGTGCTAAGGTAACTGGAGGAGTCGCCAATTCTTGGGTTCCTCCTGGGTCGTCATTGGCAAATATTTGGGGGTCCTGTTGAGGTCAGTAAAGGTTCAGGGTTGTCAACACAGATGCAGGCAGTTGAGTTGCCCCAGGCAAAAGTAGTCAACATTGAAAATAAAGGGTCAGGGGGCCCGGAGCTTAAAATTGCTGATACAGCTCTGTCTAGGTCTTGTTTGTGTTCTATTGGGCCTTTAGGCATGCATTTGATGATTGAGTTAAGGGAAAAGATCTGGAAGCGAGATTTTATTGAGCTATTTTCTCTTTTACCGCTTGACCAATCTTTTGAAATACCTGAGGATTCAAAGAAGGATGCGTCTAAAAAGGAGGAAGAGGAGAGGAAAAAACGGTACGGGAAACTACCAAAAACTTTTACTAATTGGTTTCAGGCCTTTGTTATTTATGCCAGCGTGTTCGCTGGTAAGTTTCCAGATCAGGGTGAAACTCTATTTTGTTACTTAGATGAAGTTGCGGGGGTATGGCGTGGTGGTTTTATGATGAGCAATTTCGACAGCGTTTGTCGGTCAAGCCTGAGATGAAATGGGATGATCGGGATATGGGGCTTTGGCTCAAGATAATGACTCCGTTAAGGTCTTCGCAGCCTTTTCGTGGGGGAGCCGGTGGGTCGCTCCAGAGCGGCTCGTCGGCAGCAGTTAAAAAAGGTTTCTGCTTCGCTTTCAATGAGAAAGGTTGCAAATGGGGATCATCTTGTAAATTTAGGCATGAGTGTTCAGGGTGCGGGGGTGTTCACCCATTCTCCAAGTGTTTCAGAAAGAACAAATTGGGTGGAGCACACGAGTTGCCTGAAAAAGGGAGTAACACTGGTGAGGTTAAGCGGGATGGAGCTGTGGCTTGTACTCTACGCTAAAGAAAGGGGTTGTAAGGAAAAAGCTTTGTTATTGATGCACGGCTTTGAATTTGGTTTTAAAATATCATCTTCCAGGGGTGTCGTCTACTATAGAGGCAACCTGAAGTCAGCTAGGGAATGGCCAGATGTTGTAAAGAGTAAACTTGAGAAAGAGGTTTCTTTCGGAAGAATGGCTGGGCCTTTTGAAGTCCCTCCTATTCCTCATTTGCGTATTTCCCCTTTGGGTGTGGTTCCTAAGAAGGAACAGCATAGATATTTATTTGTGAGACAGCAGGACAAACAGCAACGTTTCGAGACTTGTGTCTCTTTGTCAAGCTAATGTGTACAATAAACTAGAACACCTTATATAGCAATCTACCACCAGGTGGCGCTAAAAACACAGGTAAGAATTAACCTCTTATATACTAAATATATTTATCATATAACACATATATATTATATGTGTTATATGATAAATATATTTAGTATATAAGAGGTTAATTCTTACCTGTGTTTTTAGCGCCACCTGGTGGTAGATTGCTATATAAGGTGTTCTAGTTTATTGTACACATTAGCTTGACAAAGAGACACAAGTCTCGAAATGTTGCTGTTTGTCCTGCTGTCTCACGAATAAATATCTATGCTGTCACTATTCTCTGTTTTTTTGATATCATTACCTTGACCTTGGAAGCAGGTCATTGTGACTTTGCAGGATAGCACCTGTGTGCTGGACTTTGCTCTACTTCTCCAGTTCCTAAGAAGGATCCAGGAAAATTCCGTCTTATACACCATCTGTCCTTCCCTAAAGGTGGTTCTGTGAATGATGGCATTCCTGATGAATTAGCGTCAGTGTCCTATGCTTCTTTTGACTTGGCGGTCAAGTTAGTTAGGGAAGCGGGCCAGTTTGCTTGGTTAGCTAAAGTTGATTTTGAAGCAGCGTTTCGTCTGCTGCTGGTTCATCCTTCTTCTCACTACCTATTGGGTTGTTGTTTTGATGGAGCTTTTTATGTGGACCTTTGTCTCCCGATGGGGTGTTCCATTTCCTGTTCTTTGTTTGAGACTTTTAGTTCCTTTTTGGAATGGGTTGTGAAGTTCAAGTCGGGATTTTCATCTATTGTACATTATCTTGATGATTTTCTTTTTGTGGGTCCTCCAGAATCGGATATTTGTGTGAAGTTGAGGAATTGTTTTTATTTAATGGCATCTGATTTTGAGGTTCCTATTGCAATGGAAAAATCTGAGGGTCCAGTCAAAGCCCTCAATTTTTTGGGGATTACAATAGATTCGGCTAAGATGGAATGTAGATTGCTGAGGGAAAAGATTGTGGATTTGTCGGAAATGATTCAACGGTTTCTTGGTGTCAGTAAGGTGACTTTGCGGGAAATGCAGTCACTTTTGGGTAAATTGAATTTTGCTTGCAGAATCATTCCCATTGGTAGAGTATTTTCCAGGAGAATGTCTTTGGCCACATCGGGCGTATTGAAGCCTCATCATTTTGTAAGGGTTAAAAAAGGGCACAAAGATGATTTGAGAGTATGGTTGGAATTCCTTAAAGATTTTAATGGAGCTTCAATCTTCATGGAAGCTCGGGTTTCCAATGTCGATTTAGATTTGGTAACTGATGCGGCTGGTGGTGTCGGTTTCGGGGCTTATTTTCAGGGTCATTGGTGTGCGGCTGTTTGGCCCCAGTCCTGGGTAGGCCTTGGTTTAACTCGAAACCTAGTATTTCTTGAACTGTTTCCAATATTGGTAGCTTTATTTGTTTGGGAGGGTGATTTGGTTAACAAATCTATATTATTCCACATGGATAATATGGGTGTTGTTTCTGCTATCATTTCGTTATCTGCTTCTTCTACACCAGTTTTGCAATTAATGAGAGTGTTGGTTTTAAAATGTCTGAGTATGAATGTTTTGGTTAGAGCTAAACATATTCCTGGGAAGTGTAATATGATAGCAGATGCTTTATCTCGTTCACAGTGGAGTCGTTTTTGAGAACTAGCGCCTCAGGCTGACGCAGTTGGAGTGAGTTTCCCGGATCAGTTATGGAGGCTTGGGGAGGAGGATTGGCTGAGTTAGTTAAAAATTATTTGGCTCCAGGTACTTGGTCTGCTTATGTATCAGTCTGGAGAGAATGGGAAACGTGGTTGGGTCAGGCTGAACTTAAGGAAGGGATTGATGATGTCACGAGTTGTTTACTAGAATGGTTGTGGCATTGGGGGGATTTTGGTTTGTCAGCATCCAATATGGATAAAAGATTGGCTGCACTTGCCTTCAGATTTCGTTTATTGGGTATGTGTGATGTTACAAAAGTTTTTTGGGTATGTCAGGTTCTTAAGGGTTCAAAAAAGAAGGCTAAGAATGTAGATAAGAGAAGGCCAATTACATTTACATTACTTGAAAAGATTTGGGTAGTGTTGTCTTATATTTGTTTATCATCTTTTGAATTATCCCTTTTCGTACTGCCTTTGTGTTAGTTTTTTCGGGGCTTTCTGGATATCGGAATTAGTAAGCCCAAGCAGAAGGGTTGCTGGGGGTTTACAGAAAGAGGTATGATATGGGATGAAAATAGGGTTGAAATTTTATTGAAGGGTAGTAAAACTGACATTTATAAAAAAGGCAAGAATATAGTCCTATTCCCTAGAGGGTCAGTAGTGTGTCCTTGTCAGGTATTGTTGCATTATGGGGCATTACAGCCTTCACAAGATGGCCCGTTACTAATTCATTCTGATGGTTCCTTTTTGTCACAGTATAAATTTAGGGCTATTTTAAAAGGGGCAATTGGTTTATTAGGCCTTAATCCATTGGATTTTGGGTCTCACTCATTTCTTATAGGAGCCGCTACTGAGGCTTCTATATTAGGTTTGAGGGAATATATAGTTAAATGGATTGGGAGATGGGGTTCAAATCGTTATAAATCTTATGTTAGGCCTGAGTTGAAAATATAAAAAAAAAAAAAAATTTTTGGGTGAGTGGTTTTTGAAATGGCATCCTGAATGTTTTTCTTTATTTTCTTGTATTTTCAGGTGTGAGGATCGTATGGGTGATGGGGCATTCATTTATTTATTGGGCCAATGCTGAGGCCAGTAAGAAAATGGGCGGCCTGCAGCTCTGGTGTCCAGTTGAACAATGGGAAGTCAAATGGTTTAGGATTAGGGGCATGTTTTGGGAACATTTGTTTCCATTATTTGTTGAATATAGTAAGGTTTTCCATCATCCTGAAGTTTTGGTGTTGCATTTGGGGGGGGGATGATCTAGGTCTTATTCCGCAAAAGGAGTTAGTCAGAAGAATTAAAAAAGATTTAGGTAATATTAAAGATCTTTATCCTGAGATAAAAATAATTTGGTCACAAATCACTCCGCGCCTGGTTTAGAGGTCTGCCTGGGATTATGAAAAACTGGAGCGGAGCTGTAAAAAAATTAATAAAATTATTAGTTCCTTTGTAAGAAGGCTGGGGGGGGGGGTCGTTTTTCACCCTGATTTTGAGGTTGGGGGGGTCTGAGGAGTTTTATTTAAAAGATGGGGTTCATTTCAATCAATTTGGGCTGCAGCTATTTTTGTTTGATATTAAAGAAGCTTTACAGAAAGTTTTAGGTTTGGCGGGACTGGGCTGCTTGGGCAGACCAGTCGTTGGCGGGGGTGCTAGTTCCCAGACAAATATTTGAAGCAAGATGGCCAAGTGATTTGGGGGATTTTAAGAAGTTGCCTCTCCATGGGGTGAGTGGGCTACTGGTTTATTATAGGGACAAGGGGTTCCCTATTAAAGTTGAGGTGTGCTTGGTACGGACTCAATGTGTATATAGTTGAGTCCAGTTTTTTGGAAGGACGGCCATGTTGTTTTTGTGGGTTTGGGAACTAGCACCGCTGTTGGGAATTGGTAATATGTTTAAGGTTATTAAGAACATTAGGTATGTTCTGGTAAATGTTTATTATATTATTAATATTTAATATTTAAATTATTGTTATTTAATAAAAGGGCTGCGGCCAATTTCATACCAAGGTTATGTGTGTGAGTTTTATTTATATAATTAAGTAGTTATAAGGGGTTAGTTCATTGGGCCGGGGATTGACGATTTTAAAGGTCAAGGAGCCCCTGGGAGTGCGGAGTAACGGGAAGGGGCCATGACCTTTGGAGGAATAGGCCTGATTATTTTTGATTGGTTTTCATAGTAAAGTGGGTGGTGCTAGCACGCGCCACAGCGTACTTAAGAAAAGAGCGGGAAAGTCAAGTATCAACTTGACAGAAAATTGTTTTGGAAAGTGCTCCCTCCCTCCCTCCCTAAATAAATGATGTTTCTCTCCTTGTTTGTGATTGTCTCAGCAAGGCGGGGGTGCTAGTTCCCAGACAAATATTTGAAGCAAGATGGCCAAGTGATTTGGGGGATTTTAAGAAGTTGCCTCTCCATGGGGTGAGCGGGATACTGGTTTATTATAGGGACAAGGGGTTCCCTATTAAAGTTGAGGTGTGCTTAGTACGGACTCAACGTGTATATAGTTGAGTCCAGTTTTTTGGAAGGACGGCCATGTTGTTTTTTGTGGGTTTGGGAACTAGCACCGCTGTGGGGAATTGGTAATATGTTTAAGGTTATTAAGAACATTAGGTATGTTCTGGTAAATGTTTATTATATTATTAATATTTAATATTTAAATTATTGTTATTTAATAAGGTTATGTGTGTGAGTTTTATTTATATAATTAAGTAGTTATAAGGGGTTAGTTCATTGGGCCGGGGATTGACGACTTTAAAGGTCATGTATTTACATTATATGCAAGATGTACAAGATGTAGTTGTAACAAATAGAATCTCACCAGAGTGGCTGCTCTGCGCTGTTCTGCCCTACACTGCATTAAATATGTAGTTACAATGGGCCAGATTACAAGTGGAATGCTAAGTTATCATGCAAATTTGCCCGTTTGTGGGCGCGCGATAATTAACCAGCCATTACAAGCATTTTTTCTTTATAAAAATACAACTGCAGTAGGCAGTATTTTGGGGCTAAAGTTGGGAGCGGGGTGGTAGAAAAAAAACATCACTGAAAAGTGCCTTTACATTGTGGTCTATGGAAACTGTGTGTTCCCAGTAAAAATATATGTATCACTTTACTTGTAATACCAGCGCACATTATCGTGTGCGGGTATTACAAAGTCCATATATACACATATTAACACATAAATATATATGTATATAAGCAGTGACGTTTTTTTTTTCCAAACACCTACTAATGTCATTTGTCCAATAGGAATTGATCATAGGGTCATATGACCCCTCACTGGTGTATCTATAAGGATAAGTATTAGATGCTTACCTAGCAATATACCCTTGAGAAAGTGCCGCTACAGACGAAATGCATAGCGCGAACGAACAAGCAGTAGGATACTACATACAGCAAGAGTCTGAGGATGTTTTGCTTTTGCCTATACTTGAAGCCCGGATATGACAGTGCATGGCAACACAACACTGGTGGGTACTGGACAGGGCAAACAGAAAGCACTAAGAACTCTTCAGTAAACATTTGTATTGTTGATGAGCATATGAATGTCACACTTGTGGAGAGTACATTTTTACAAAGGGCTAGATTACGCAGGAGGTAAGTAGCGAAGTGATGGCAGCAATTTGTAAATATATATGTATATGCTTATATACATATATATATTTATGTGTTAATATGTGTGTATACACACATTAACACATAAATATATATATATGTATATAAGCATATGCATATATATTTACTGGGAACATACCGTTCCCATAGACCAGAATGTAAAGGCACTTTTCAGTGATGTTTTTTTTTCTAACACCCCGCTCCCATAGTTGCCAACATTTCAAAAAAAAATTCCAGGGACACTTTGCAGCAGAGCAAGCAAGCGGGTTACTGGAGTATTGACGACCTACTGTTCAACAGCTCCACCCACTCAGTTCTGCAATCAAAACACACCCATTTGAAAGTAATAGTATAATTTAGACTTATCCATAGTTTATTATACAGATTACAGCACCAAGCTCTTACTCCTACCCAGTCTCTGGAACACATTCTGGGCATATGGTTATTTTTACAACACAGCATCAAAATTAGAAAGACAAATAATATGTGAACCCATTCAATAATAATAACAATATTCCATTAGGAATGAATTATATTTAAATAATACACTATATCTATTTATCATCTATCTATCTGTATATATGTATGTGTGTGTGTATATATATATATATACATATATATATATATATATATATATATATATATATATATATATATATATATATATATATATATATGCAAACAACAAATGTTGTGATTGCAAGAGATTTTCAGGGACATTTTCAGGGACAAAAAAAATCCAGGGACATACAACAAAATCCAGGGACTGTCCCTGGAAATCAGGGACTGTTGGCAACTATGCCCGCTCCCACCAACTTTAAAGCCCCAAAATACTGCCTACTGCAGTTGTTTGTTTATGAAGAAAAAATGCTATATTTGTTTTTCATAAAAAAACTATAATGCCCTCTTTTTTGAGGGCATTTGGGGCATTTTAGAAAATTAACCAGAGATCTGATCTCTGGTTAATGTTCTGAGTGATAATTGCTACCACAAGCTCATGGTAGCAATCACCAGCTACTTTTAATGGACGGTTATTTATTGCGCACCCACAAACGGGCACATTTGCAAGATAAATTTGCACTCCTTTTGTAATCTGGCACAAGATGTGCAAGATGTAGTTGTAACTAAAATAATCTCACCAGAGTAACTGTTCTGTTAGTACAGACATTCTCAAACTTGGCCCTCCAGAGGTTTTGGCATATCAGCTGGCTGAGCATCATGGGAAATGTAGTTCTAAAACCTCTGGAGGGCCAGGTTTGATGATGTATGTGTCAGTAGTTACCCTTGAGCTCCTCTTCCTACTTTCATGTGTAGTGTGAAAAAAGCAACAACAAAAATATTTAGTCAATTTGCATTATCTGTGTGAGATGTGGTTACTGGTGAAAGTTTTGGGTAAATATCTTTATTTTTTTCACCCAGAGTGATCTTAATGTGATATTTTCTATTTATCTTTTTTACATTTGTGCTGCATTTCTTTAAGTTTTTAAGGATTAGATTTCTGTTCCCTAGGAGCAAATGTTTGTGGGTTATTTAATCAAATGTTCACTCAAGTTCTGCTCTTGTAATGTTCTTTTCATTGTACTTATTTCTCTATTTCAAAGGCTGATTGTTATGTTCCTATTATTTTTAAATCCTACTTATACATTTAGATATTTGTATGTCTTGAGTCTCAACAACTTTCGCCAAAAACAATGTCAAGGCTCAAGCACTTTTATCAGGGGATTAGAAAAATAAGCAAACTGACTTTGCCTTTATTATTATTAGTGTTCTTAACTTTATTTAATACTTTAACTTCTTTAAAAACAAATACCAATAATATACATGTAACTCTGATTCAAGCTTGTTAATAAATAACCACAAAATGTTTAACATTCCAGTTTTCTTCCTACTTGTATCAGACCGATTTCTTACGAGCTTTTCAACTTATTTTCCTCCCTTTGCCTCTTTCTTTCTTTCTTTCTTTCTTTCTTTCTTTCTTTCTTTCTTTCTTTCTTTCTTTCTTTCTTTCTTTCTTTCTTTCTTTCTTTCTTTCTTCACAAAGCACCTAGCATAGAATTGAAACCTGAAAAAGCAAACACCTGCGAATGCCATGACAGTTACGGGGGGGGGGGGCTGTGCCATGACCGCACCCGCCAAGCCCCCCATTGGTGCCCAGGTAAGAGGGTATCACAACGTTCAGTCTCTTTCCAAATTAACAGTGTGGTTTTTATACAATATATGGCCAACATTATGTGGACACCTGAGTATCACATCTTATATGAGCTTGTTGAACATCCCATTCCAATATTGATGGGCATTAATATGGACTTTACCTTCCCTTTGTGGCTATAACAGCTGTCACTCTTCTGCGAAGACTTTGTTTAAGATTTTGGAGTGTGTCTGTGTGAATTTGTGCCCCTTCTGTCAGAAGAGCATTAGTGAGGTCAGTCACTGATGTGAGCAAGAAGGTCTGGTTTAAAATCTGCATTCCAATTCATCCCAAAGGTGTTCAGTGGGTTTGAGGTCAGGGCTCTTTGCAGGTCACTTTAGTTCCTCTACAAACTCACAAACCATTTCTTCATGGTCCTCACTTTGTGCACAGGGGCACATTCAAGCTAAAAAGTACCACATTTAAAGTCACTGAGTTTTTCAATATGAACCAGTGTACTGTCAATGTGTATCTATGGAGATTTCATGTTCTGCGTTTCATGCCCCTGCTAGCAATGTGTGTGGTTAAAACTCCGGAACTTAATCATTAGCAGTGTCCTATAAGGGTAGGCTATGTGAGAGCCCAAACATACAGATTGGAATGCTGACTATTGGCTATGTCATAATTCAGAAAGGGTTGATGGCACCACTCAAAGATTTTACACTGGGTCTTTAACCGTTCTACAATAAGCTCAATGGCCTTAATATTCTACAGTTAATGTGGTTAGGTGCTATGTATCAACAAAGTTACATTCCAAATATGTTAGTTAGAGAAACTAACAGAAAAAGATACTATATAAGCACTCACATGACCCCTAATTATCTGGAATTGAAAAAAGATTCACACACATTAAAACATTAATCTTTATTAGAAATATTAAAATATGGGTTGATTAAAACTAAAATGCTGGTATTCCCAGTACAAAGACTGGATATTAGAGACCAGAGTCAATTTTAAATATTATCTGGTAATTAGTAATGAAACCAACGACTAGAATAGTAGTGACTACTAGAGCAAATTGGAATCAATATTGCCATAAAAATATATGTTTTCTTAACCAATGCAGCACTATACCCTAACGCTACGTATTAACATTCCATCACACCATTGTGTGAAGTAATAATACTGGGTATTAAGAACATAGATACACTGATATCAATGACTCAGAATGTGGTATTGTAAATTTCCTTGAGTTGGTAGCATATGATAGATTACATATGATTGTTCCTAGTATCTGCTATAAAGTATACAAGGTCATGCTTATCAAGTGTATTGGGACCTAGGAATATAGGAAATTTCCCTCTGAGCAATAGATAGATCAAAGGCTTGAACAATTCACCTTATGAGTTACTAGATAGTATAATCCTGATATTAGATACTATTAGAAAGTTGATCGAATCGTATTAGAGTCACTATCAAATCTAAGTGTTATACTCAAATTGCTAGAAAAAGGTAATGCGTACTCAAGACATACCAGTTGCACTGTTTATACCAAAATAGTTTGGCTTATTTAAAACTTAAATCAGTGACTTATATAAGTCGCTATTTTAAACAGTCCTGATCCTGCTGATATTACCATATATTATGTTACAACACTGTTAATAAATTGAGACTATTATAGTACATTAATTAATGTGATAGCAATTTACAACTGAGATAACAGTAGGTGACTGTCAGTCTACAATCAACTTAGGATTTCTCAATATGTATGAATCAAACATAAGGGAATTAATGGTGCTTGGTGTATACTGTAAAAATCATAGAGCTGCTTGTCCGACCCTGATCCACAGTAGAGTTGGTTACAGCACAGTAAATAAAGCCGAGTAGTGAAGTTGTATTAGAACAGCTGACATTCAGCCACAATATAAATGTTGGATCAAATGTATTTCTATTATACCCCTGAGGAAGGGAGGAAGGAGGAGCTCATGGGAGCTCAGTGTACTGTAGTTTTTTTAAAATACTTGCTGGTTGAATTTCCTTTGGCTAGAATCTGTAAAATACAATTGGTGTAGTGAATACAAATCAATACAACTGGTGTAGTGAATACTTTGACAATAGCAGCTAACTCGACGTGATACTTAATTCAGTAAATAATACAGCACTGGTAACACTCGAGTGGATTAGACTATAGATATCAGTATGTCACCAATGGCAGGGACCGGTAAATAATTACGCTGCACAATTGCATATTATAAGTGTTATGTGTTCAAAAATACTACAAACTTTGGGCTAAATATAACTATCTAACTATTTAGCAATTTAACATAAGACCGCGACCAAACAGCAGAGCAAACAAACCTGCTGACACAGTATTCCATGTGTGCCATGAGTATTAACGCTGTATACTAACAGCACTGCACAACATTGATTTGTAAATCTTTATGCTATATAATGACAAGTACTGGTTGTTAAATAATGCTTTAAGCCTGTGGCTAAATATAGCTATTTAATCATTCAGGAATTTAAAGGGACAGTCTACACCAAAAATGTTCTTATTTAAAAAGATAGATAATCCCTTTATTACCCATTACCCCTTTTTTGCATAACCAACACAGTTATATTAATATACTTTTTACCTCTGTGATTACCTTGTATCTAAGCCTCTGCAGACTGCCTCCTTATCTAAGTGCCTTTGACAGACATGCAGTGTAGTCAATCAGCGAAGACTCCTAAATAACTTCACGGGAGTGAGCTCAATGTTATCTATATAACACATGTGAACTAGCACAGTCTAACTGTTAAAAACTTTCAAAATGCTCTGAGCTAGGAGGCAGTTTTCAACTGTTTAGAAATCAGTTTGAGCCTAGCTAGGTTTAGCTTTTCAAAAATACCACCAAGGGAACAAAGCAAATTTGATGATAAAAGTAAAATGGAAAGCTGTTTAAAATTGCATGCCCTATCTGAATCATGAAAGTTTAGTTTTGACTTTACTGTCCCTTTAACAGAGGACTGCGGTTAAGCAGCAGGGTAGACAAACTTGCTGACACAGTATATTCATGTTGGTCTTAGCTATCAACACTGTATACTATCAGTACTGCACAGCATTCAAATTCTGAATGAAATCCATGATAGCACTTGATATTAAGGGATTCTTAAGCAACCAGATTTTGTTATTAAGTAACCTTAAACCGCTGACAGCAGCACATATAGCACTAGATCCATTCTAACCCTTGATACAAAGTACCAACAAGCGTTATAATTGGCAGAATTCCAAGAAAAATATATACACATATATAGCATATATACAAATATATTATGCAATTTAAATATTAATGGACTCTGAAACCAATGTTACACGCAACTCAGGGGTATAATAGAAATACATTTGATCCAACATTTATATTGTGGCTGAATGTCAGCTGTTCTAATACAACTTCACTACTCGGCTTTATTTACTGTGCTGTAACCAACTCTACTGTGTATCAGGGTCGGACAAGCAGCTCTATGATTTTTACAGTATACACCAAGCACCATTAATTCCCTTATGTTTGATTCATACATATTGAGAAATCCTAAGTTGATTGTAGACTGACAGTCACCTACTGTTATCTCAGTTGTAAATTGCTATCACATTAATTAATGTACTATAATAGTCTCAATTCATTAACAGTGTTGTAACATAATATATGGTAATATCAGCAGGATCAGGACTGTTTAAAATAGCGACTTATATAAGTCACTGATTTAAGTTTTAAATAAGCCAAACTATTTTGGTATAAACAGTGCAACTGGTATGTCTTGATTACTCATTACCTTTTTCTAGCAATTTGAGTATTACACTTAGATTTGATAGTGACTCTAATACTATTCGATCAACTTTCTAATAGTATCTAATATCAGGATTATACTATCTAGTAACTCATAAGGTGAATTGTACAAGCCTTTGATCTATCTATTGCTCAGAGGGAAATTTCCTATATTCCTAGGTCCCAATACACTTGATAAGCATGACCTTGTATACTTTATAGCAGATACTAGGAACAATCATATGTAATCTATCATATGCTACCAACTCAAGGAAATTTACAATACCACATTCTGAGTCATTGATATCAGTGTATCTATGTTCTTAATACCCAGTATTATTACTTCACACAATGGTGTGATGGAATGTTAATACGTAGCGTTAGGGTATAGTGCTGCATTGGTTAAGAACACATACATTTTTATGGCAATATTGATTCCAATTTGCTCTAGTAGTCACTACTATTCTAGTCGTTGGTTTCATTACTAATCACCAGATAATATTTAAAATTGACTCTAGTCTCTAATATCCAGTCTTTGTACTGGGAATACCAGCATTTTAGTTTTAATCAACCCATATTTTAATATTTCTAATAAAGATTAATGTTTTAATGTGTGTGAATCTTTTTTCAATTCCAGATAATTTAGGGTCATTTGAGTGCTTATATAGTATCTTTTTCTGTTAGTTTCTCTAACTAACATATTTGGAATATTGAACAAAGACACACTGTTGCAAAAACTGTGCTTTTGAGCCATAAGACATGTAACAACTTCCAGCTGTGTGCAACCAAAACAAACTGTTATATTTTTGCAAATTGGTTTGTAGTCTCATATGTATCGTTGCCACAACCTAGTTTTCTACAGGAATCAAATTGTTGCAAAGTTCTTACCGGTAACACTCTAATATCAGGGTACAAGTAGAGTGTTAACTGTGTATATTTTTTCGGCTGAGTGAGTTTTACACATACATATTTGGGTATTATATTTTCTCCTTTGTAGGTAAATATACTTTCAAATAACCTCCAAAAGCTTTCAGTGTTCCAGTATATTATATTGTATCATGGGTAAATGACATGAGCATGTATATTGGTGGTCTTGAGCTAACTTTATGCAGCGGTGAAAACATCAACCCAGGTTACTCACGGTTATCCGGCCCCACTCTGCGGGTAGTTAGAAAGTGTCCAGGCACTCCTCCTTCTCACCAGACAGCCGTTATCCAGTATAGAACTAGTAGCTTAAAAGATCTCCGCGGTGTATCTCACACACCAAAAAGGATCCAATCTTACCACAATTGCGAAGAAATAAGCATTCACAGACCGAGCTAAATCAACACTGTGTATTTATTGTCACATCGAAAAAACAAAGGTTCCACCACTCCACACACATAAGCTACATCCCTTAGGATGTAGCTTATGTGTGTGGAGTGGTGGAACCTTTGTTTTTTCGATGTGACAATAAATACACAGTGTTGATTTAGCTCGGTCTGTGAATGCTTATTTCTTCGCAATTGTGGTAATATTTGGAATATTGGCTATGTCATCCCATCCCAAGACAGCAGCCATAAAAGGGCATAAGTAGAAGAACTGTGATGTTATAGATTGTGGCAATGCCTTGGTGCATGAACCAGATGTCAGTGATGTTGCTAATAGAAGTAACGTGTATGTAATAGTTTCTGTCCCCAATTGGCATGTATTCAGGAGCACAAGTTGGCCATTTAAATAGAAAATTGACAATTTCAGTATGATTGGACAGATGATTTCCAAAACACATAACCTTCTCTTGAGGGCTGTCGCTGGTAATGCAAAATGAGAAAAACAAAAGGTATTTTTTAATAGAAAGAAGCTTCATTTTGGATATCAAGTGAGTGGCTTTCACTTGCATTAAGGGGACAGTCTACAATAGAATTGTTATTGTTTTAAAGATAGATAATCCCTTTATTACCAATTCCCCAGTTTTGCATAACCAACACAGTTAATATACGTTTTACCTCTGTGATTACCTTGTATCTAAGCATCTTCTGACAGCCCCCTGATCACATGACTTTTTATTTTAGTGCTGTGTTGTTCTGACTCGTAAACAACTCCATGGGCGTGAACACAATGTTATCATGGCCCACATGAACTAGCTGTCTCCTCTTGTGAATAGCAAATAAAAAAGCATGTGATAAGAGGCTGTTTGTAGTGGCTTAGAAACAGGCAAACATTTAGAGGTTTAAAATAAATGTTATAAAGTATATTAATATAACCACGTTGGTTGTGCAAAGCTGGGGAATGGATAATAAAGGCATTGAGGCCCATTTATCAAGCTCCGTATGGAGCTTGTGGGCTTGTGTTTCTGGTGAGTCTTCAGACTCGCCAGAAACAGCAATTATAAAGCAGTGGTCTAAAGAACACTGCTCCATAATACGGAGATTGTATTGCTCTCCGCATTCAGCGAGGTCTTGTGGACCTGATCCACACTGTCGGATCAGGTCCGCAAGACCGTTGTTAAATAGGCCTCATTATCTATCTTTTTAAACAATAACAATTTTAGTGTAGACTGTCCCTTTAAGGTAATATTTCATATTCAATATATTTATGGAAAGTTTTATAACCAGCTGCACTTAAAAGCTAAACAAAGTTAACTCAACAAATCTATTAGTCATTTTGCAACTGTATTTGCTAAATACAGTATATGGCAATGCGGACTAATAACAGATTGAATTAAGATGATGCTTCTGCACAATCCCACAGATGAAGCATCAAATATTAACAAGGACATGAGACTTTAATAGTTGTCCTGGGTTTTCATTTTTATAATGCATAGAAAGTTAAAGTGAATGCTTTATGAGTCTCTCTTGATTGTATCCATTAGCCATGTGTGACATTGTCTATGCATCTGTTATCCCTTATGGTGCTATGTCTCAACATTCACTATTTTACGTCAAAAACATTTCATAGCTCCATAGCTAAGCAATAAACATATATGAGGTAATAATTTGTCTGAATACTTTCATGTATAGAGAAGAAAATATTACAACGTAAAAATATATCATTTTGGTGCATTCAAACAATGCAAAGGGCTAAATGGCTACTATAATACTGATTACATTTTAGTATAATTTCCTACATTCTTTTTTATTTCAATTATTATATTAAAGATATTATTAAAGTGATTATTGTAGTGTTATTATACTAACGTATATGTAAAACTATATATGTGTAATATACTCACTAAAAATGCGTATTGAATGCATTTACAATAACATACTTAAAGGGCCTCTGTAAGTAAACATTTTCTATGCCTGTTACTAACTAACTACCCCAAATACGCTTTTTATCAATAGCATTTCATTAACATATCTCTACCGTATATCAGAAATCTTGTCTGCAAATTTAATTGTTTTCCAAACCCACTCCGTGGGTATCCTTTGCTCTGTACCAATCCGTTTACAATACCTAGGTTTCAAAATGGCGCTTTAACCCCTTAAGGACCAAGGACGTACGCCACACGTCCTCAAAAAAAATACAGTTAATGACCGAGGACGTGTGG
This sequence comes from Bombina bombina, assembly GCF_027579735.1. Classification (NCBI taxonomy): domain Eukaryota; kingdom Metazoa; phylum Chordata; class Amphibia; order Anura; family Bombinatoridae; genus Bombina; species Bombina bombina. The sequence continues at coordinate 306,661,031 of NC_069504.1, read as the reverse complement.
CGTACGTCCTTGGTCTGGAAAGCAGCTGGAAGCGATCCTGCTCGCTTCCAGTTGCTTTCCGGTTATTGCAGTGATGCCTCGATATGGAGGCATCCTGCAATAACATTTTTTAGCAATCTGGTGCAGAGAGAGCCACTCTGTGGCCCTCTCTGCACCGGACATCACCGGCTAAATCCGTTGGTGGGTGGGAGCCGGTTCGGGAGGCGGGTGGCGCCCATCGATGGTCCTGATGATGTGGAGGGGGGCGGGATCGTGGGCGGGGGTGATCGGGGGCGCGCACGGACGCGCGCGCGTGCACGGGAGGGCGGGGGCGGGCGCGTGCACGGGGAGGGAGCAGGTGGGAGCCGCTACACTACAGAAAAATTATGTACTCAAAAGTTTTAAAAGTACTAACTATTGACATTAAAATGCATTAGTTAGGGGGTGGGGGATTGGTCTGTGGGGGGGGGGGGGAAGCTACACTACAGAAAAACAACATAAAAATAAAAAATAAACTATTTCTCTTGCAAACTGGGTACTGGCAGACAGCTGCCAGTACCCAAGATGGCCCCCAATAAGTCAGAGGGGGGGTTAGAGAGCTGTTTTGGGGGGGGATCAGGGAGGTTGGGGGCTAAGGGGGGATCCTACAAAAAAAACTTTTATTTTAGTACTGGCAGACTTTCTGCCAGTACTTAAGATGGCGGGGACAATTGTGGTGTGGGGGAGGGAAGGGAGCTGTTTGGGAGGGATCAGGGGGTCTGATGTGTCAGGTGGGAGGCTGATCTCTACACTACAGCTAAAATTAACCCTGCAAGCTCCCTACAAACTACCTAATTAACCCCTTCACTGCTAGCCATAATACACGTGTGATGCGCAGCAGCACTTAGCGGCCTTCTAATTACCAAAAAGCAACGCCAAAGTCATATATGTCTGCTATTTCTGAACAAAGGGGATCCCAGAGAAGCATTTACAACCATTTGTGCCATAATTGCACAAGCTGTTTGTAAATAATTTCAGTGAGAAACCTAAAATTGTGAAAAATTTAGCGTTTTTTTTAATTTGATTGCATTTGGCGGTGAAATGGTGGCATGAAATATACCAAAATGGGCCTAGATCAATACTTGGGGTTGTCTACTACACTACACTGAAGCTAAAATTAAGCCTAGAAGCTCCCTACATGCTCCCTTATTAACCCCTTCACTGCTGGGCATAATACACGTGTGGTGCGCAGTCGCATTTAGCAGCCTTCTAATTAGTAAAAAGCAAAACCAAAGCCATATATGTCTGCTATTTATGAACAAAGGGGATCCCAGAGAAGCATTTACAACCATTTATGCTATAATTGCATAAGTTGTTTGTAAATAATTTCAGTGAGAAACCTAAAGTTTGTGAAAAAAATTGTGAAAAAGGGAACAATTTTTTTTATTTGATCGCATTTGGCGGTGAAATGGTGGCATGAAATATACTAAAATGGGCCTAGATCAATACTTTGGGATGTCTTCTAAAAAAAAATATATACATGTCAATGGATATTTAGGGATTCCTGAAAGATATCAGTGTCCCAATGTAACTATCGCTAATTTTGAAAAAAAGTGGTTTGGAAATAGCAAAGTGCTACTTGTATTTATGGCCCTATAACTTGCAAAAAAAGCAAAGAACATGTAAACATTGGGTATTTCTAAACTCACGACAAAATTTAGAAACTATTTAGCATATGTTTTTTTGGGTGGTTGTAGATGTGTAACAGATTTTGGGGGTCAAAGTTAGAAAAAGTGTGTTTTTTTCCATTTTTTCCTCATATTTTATAATTTTTTTATAGTAAATTATAAGATATGATGAAAATAATGGTATATTTTGAAAGTCCATTTAATGGCGAGAAAAACGGTATATAATATGTGTGGGTACAGTAAATGAGTAAGGGGAAAATTACAGCTAAACACAAACACCGCAGAAATGTAAAAATAGCCTTGGTCCCAAACAGAAAATGGAAAAGTGCTGTGGTCATTAAGGGGTTAAACACAAAGTTATTGGTTTAAGTATTTTGAACATGCAGTGCTGAAAATAGTGGGCAGGATAACGTGACATCATCGGCGAATAAAAGATATAACTTTTAGAACGTTATGAAACTTCGTTTTGGAGAAAATATAGGTCAGTAGGTTTTAATTAATGCTTATTAACTTTAATATGTTAGTTGTTTAGCTTAAAAATTATAACAGAAAGTAATCCTTTAAGTACAATTTTTAAAGCAAATAAAAATGTCAAAAAAATATTTAGATGTCTTTCAAATAAATAAAATATTTATTGTGAAGTCTCTAGGACTTGTATTAAACCTTGTGGGTTTTTCAAATGAACATCTTAAATATATTTTATCTTGACATACTGAACCATGGGTGGTATTAGGAAAAGTGTAGTAAACAAGAATATTTGATCTAAAGAGGGCAAACCATGCTGTTTGAATTGGCAATGTCTTTATATAAAAAATTCTGTCTTGAAGTACGAACAATGCTTGATGCTCACAGGAGGCAAGTCATTCTTCATTTTATAGCCAGAGAAAAAAAGCACAAAATGTTCCAAATTGAACTTTTTAGTTAACAACTTTTAGTAACTACCAAAAATATAGGTGAAAGCTCAATCTATATTTAGGGCTAAAAGTAATAATAATACAATGTATTAATTTTCTAAGTATGGTTTGATTTTATTTTATAGCAACATACATTTATGAATATCTAAGATTATTTTTTAGCCAACACTGAAAAGAAGTTGGACCAAATAGTAATGAAACATCCAGCACAACTTTAATCTAATCTGTAAGAAGAATCTTCAAAACATCTTCAAAGTAACAGACTTAAAAACTTGATTTATAAAATAAAATATTAATCGTGTGAAAGAAAAAGTTCATAATGCTGTGAGAATTCCATTAGACGTGTTTTAAATACGAAGGTTCTTTCAACATATCTTATTTGCCATCAAGGAATAAATACAGTACAAATTCTATTACATTTAATAAAACATACACAGTCTTTGTTTTGGACAAATAACCGTTACATTGCTGCCTTCATATAAAATGGAATTAGCTTTAACCAGGACATAAACTAAAAAAAAACACCACTTCTTATTGAATCTTTCAAACTAATAAAAGAGACACATTAAAGGGACACTGAACCCAAAAAATTTTCTTTTGTGATTCAGATAGAGCATGCAATTTTAAGCAACTTTCTAATTTACTCCTATTACATTTTCTTCATTCTCTTGGTATCTTTATTTGAAATGCAAGAATGTAAGTTTAGATGCCGGCCCATTTTTGGTGAATAACCTGGGTTATTCTTGCTGATTGGTGGATAAATTCATCCACCAATAAAAAAGTGCTGTCCAGAGTTCTGAACTAAAAAATAAGCTTAGATGCCTTCTTTTTCAAATAAAGATAGCAAGTGAACAAAGAAAATTTGATAATAGGAGTAAATTAAAAAGTTGCTTAAAATTGCATGCTCTATCTGAATCACAAAAGAAAAAAATTGGGTTCAGTGTCCCTTTAAGTCCATTTGATACAAAGCATAACAAGTGTCTATGGGCAGCATAACAAGTTTCTACGGGCAGCATAACAAGTATCTATGGGTCTGATGTTCAAAACTTCACTGTTCAGACATATTCTAAGAAGTGTCATCGGTACGGCAAAGTCCTTAAAAAATTATTTTATCTTAAGAAATATTTATGTTGCTATGTAGTGTTCTTTAGGTGAAACAGAGACTCCTACATTATAATCCAAGATCTAAACAAAATCACAAATGTTTTGTGTGATTTCTCTCCATGCCGGGCTAGGTTTTGAAAATTGACCCTATGAATGTAGGCCATTTTATTTTTTAAATTTTGCCTTAGGTCTGATTTCTCCTTAAGGTAACACATATAGTACCTTTGTCTATATGTCAATGGTTGCATTAAATGGCTCCATATTGTTATTCTAAATGAACAAAGGTAATGGATGTTATAGAAAACTCTGCCATTCATAATGAGTATTAAGGTTCTGTGGCATAATTGTATTGTTTGTACATGTATCTCACCTCTACTTGCAACAATGTTTTAGTCCTATATCCTTCCATCTTCAAAAAGTGGACATGTTTATTTATAAGGATCCTCGAATATGAAAGTGAATATCTGATTATGCAATGTGTTCAACTCTAAGCTGTTGTGAGTCTTCCAATCATACCGTTGCTCATGTCGTAGACCTATGATTGGCAATCCTTGTACATAAATTGTCTTTCATTAAAGGGACACTGAACCCAATTTTTTTCTTTTGTGATTCAGTTAGAGCATGCAATTTTTAAGCAACTTTCTAATTTGCTCCTATTTTCAAATTTTCTTCATTCTCTTGATATCTGTATTTGAAAAGCAAGAATGTAAGTTTAGATGCTGGACCATTTTTGGTGAACAACCTGGGTTGTTCATACTGATTGTTGGATAAACCCCCACCAATAAAGAAGTGCTGTCCAGGGTTCTGAACCAAAAATTGTCTGGCTCCTTAGATTAGATGCCTTATTTTCAAATAAAGACAGCAAGAGAACGAAGAAAAATTGATAACAGGAGTAAATTATGGCCATCGTGTGGGGTAATGATTGGTTTTCGATCCCGCATCAAAATTCAGTGATTCACTATGCTTTGTCAGCTGAAGACTACATGCCTGATTTCTCTTACATCTTGTAAGTGTGTTTTTATATGTTTGCACTATTGTGTTGTTAATAAATCTTCCTTGAATTGAGTTTGCACTCTTTTATCTCGCTGTTCTATATAGGAGTAAATTAGAATGTTGCTTAAAATTGCATGCTCTATCTGAATCACAAAATAATTGTTTTTGGTTCAGTGTCCCTTTAAAGTTACACTATGCTATTCTGTTTTATAGAATATTCATCTTCCAACATTCAGTTTATATTTCAAGATTTTTTTTTTTTTTTTTTTTAAATTACCTTATCATTTAAAAGTATGCATAGTTCTCAGGGCTGTATGGAGTTCATTTTTCTTTTTCCTCTCAGCCCTGTCCTGTGGCATGGGTTTTGTTTGTTTTGATTTTGTTTCTTTTCAGTTATTTATGGATTTATTATGTAATGTAAAAATAGTGTCACTTGACTGTCAGAAAGAATGCAGATAGACTCATAAATTTAGAACGTATTTGCAGCATATAATACAGATACATTGCTTTCTGAGCTGTTATGACGCAAGTTTTTACATTGTTGTATGATCTCTTTTAGGCTCCGATGATCGAAAGTACCACAAGGCGAAATATTGAAAAGGGATTAAGTTGTCAAGTAAGCGGGCAAAATATTCCAAATGACTGACATCAGTGTTTTGAGGCAGCATTGCCGAGAGGTGTTTTACTATACATTGCAATGAGTGTCGATACCGGGGAAATATTCATAGCAGCATTGCCAGGGGCGTATTATGGCCTAGGCCAACAAGGCCGGTGCCTAGGGCAGCAGATTTGGAAGGGGCAGCACATCTGCCCTATCCTCCCTCTTAAAGTCAACACACAGTACAGTGAGCGATAAAGTGGAGGCTTTTAAAGAGAAGACAAGGCACGTGCACTGATTGATGTCGCTCTTCACAGGCAGTGCTCCTTTAAACCATTGATTCATTTAGACCTGCCGGCATTTTTGCAGTGGAAGCGTTCTTGGTGAGAAACTTGCCCGGGGATATGCTCACAAGATGAGGCTGGAGGAGAAGACCTTGTGCCGATATGCTGCCTCCCCTTGTCAGCTGTGGTGGGTCTGCGAGTGCAGTGCTTATTGCAGGTCTTAGTAACTAACAGACTGGATGCGTCTGTGCACTGCTTAGATCAGCTTGTGATGTCTAATCATAAACTCTAATAGCTGGCTTTCTCTGCATTCATGAACCCACTGAGTAAACAGTAAACGGACACTTAAAAAGTTTAATTACTTGAATGATGGTAATTACTGTATGTTGTTGCATGTGAAGGGCAGTGATTGTTTCATAGTGTATTCTTCTTTCCCTCCCTTCCTCTTCTCTCTCTTATTTCCCTTTCTCCCTTCCTTACTCCCTCAACTCCCTTACTCCCTTCACTCCAGGCTTAAAACCTTTGGGGGGGGGGGGGGGGGCAGCAGAATTTTGAGTGCCTAGGGCAGCACAAAACCTAAATACGCCACTGAGCATCACCACCTATACTGACCATATAAAGTAAAGGATTTATTTTAAATTTATCACCAAACAAGCTAAACATACCTATTAAACCGTTAACCCCACATCACAAACTATTCCTACTTAACCCCCTAACTGCCAAAACCCCACAACTACCCCTACACTACTTAAGCCCCTTACATGCCCTAAGTTACAAAAAACACTACCATTACAAAAATCAAAACACTAGCATTACAAATTTTTAAAAAAATGACCAAAAATAAAATTACTAAAAATTGCTCTGAAAAGGGCATTTGTTGGATAGTGATTTCCTCTTTTGCATAAAACAAACCCCTATACTAAAAACAAAATAACCCCACCCCCCAAAATAAAACCCTATCATTAAATAAACATATTCTACAAAAAGATGCCTTGGAAAGGTCATCAGTGATATATGTCCTTTACAAAAAACAAAACCCTATCCTAAAAAAACATGCCTTGAAAATGACATCAGCGATTAAGCACTTTTGTGTAAAAAAACCTATCCTAAAACAAAAAAGCCCACCCAAAAAAAACAACCTACCGCTAAACCCCAAAAGTTGGTACTCATCAAACTTGAATCTGGCTCCTTAGGGGGGCAGCTATGGGTCCATGTCTGTGCTCCTGGGTTCTGTCCTTTTCTTTCATCTTCAACCCTCTTCTTCTCTTCTGATCTTCCATCTGATGTATCTTCATGCTGTCACTGAAGCTTGAATGCGAGGATCCCTCTTATATAGGGGTGCCCTTGCATTACTAATGGTTGATTTTTTTTATTCTTAGTACAATCAGGCAATAGAAAAACCTTTCATTCTATTTGCTGATTAGACTAAGAATTAAAAAATTACACAATAGAAACGCAAGGGCACCCCTATATAAAAGGGAACCTTGCATTCAAGCTTCAGTGTACTGCAGGGGCAGCATTAAGAGGACGTCAGACAGAAGATCAGAAGAAAAGAAAAGAGATGGAAGAAAAGGACACCCCCAGAGGTGCACGGCCATGGAAGAAGACAGGAAAGGAACGACGCCGGAGCTGCCTACCTAAGGAGCCGGATTCAATTTGGTGAGTACTAACTTTTGAGGTTTAGCTTAAGGGATTTTTTTTGGGGGGGTTTAAGATTAGGATTGGCAAAAAAAGCTTAATCACTGATAATGCCCTTTTCAGGGCATATTTGTTTATTATATATATATATATTTCTTTAAAGATAGGTTTTTACTTGGTGGGGTTACTTTGGTTTTAGTATAGGGATTTGTTTTATGCAAAAGAGGTAATCACTTCAACTAAGGCACTGCCCGACAAATATTATTTTCAGGGCAAATTTTAGAGTATGTTTTGGTGTTAGTTTAGATTTTTTTTTAGAGGTGGGCTTATTTTGAGGGGACATTAATTTTAGTATAAGTCTTACTGGTTGTTTTTTTTTTATTTTTGGTATTTTTTTGTAATTCTATTGTTTTTTATTTTTTGTAGTGGTAGTGTCTTTTTTTTTGTAACTTGGGGGGTATTAGGTTATAGGTTTTGGGGGTTAGCAGTGGGGATAATAGTGCAGCAGGGTTGGGTTGCACTGGGATTGAGTGTGTGTAAGGGGTTAAAAATCAAACCAATAATTACAATAATATGCATTGTACAATAAGATATATATGAATGATACATTGTATATACATGTATCGACATAGCTCCTATAGTTTTAATAGGAAGGATTTTTTGTTGTTGTCTTTATTAGCAAGGAAGATTGCAGACATGACATAGAACTAAACGTTCTGTGGGAGGTAAATGGGCGTTTCAGGGGAGTAACCTGCATTTTAGTTGGGAAATTCCAAGGACTGCCCTGCAGGTTAGGTATAGTTTTTCAGCCATATTCGTCTCGCTACTGAAAAGGTTTGTGTGAGGCAGACAGTGTAGGTTTAGTCACAGTTAGGTTAGGTATATATTATTTGAAGTGTTCCTACACAAAAATCTCTTTTTGTCTCAGTGAACTGTTTTGTTTGGAACACTTCAAATACAGCCTCCCACCCACTTTGCTAATAGTACCAATGAGTGGCAATGTCGGTGGACTTTTGCAGAAGCCACAATCCCTATTATTTGCTAGGGGAGACACATCACCACTTTTCATAGCCTGGTTTTTAAATCAGCAATATAACTTACTTATACCAAATATTTAAAAGGCATCAATTTAATTTTAAGTGCAGCTCATTTGGTTACCTTTGTAATATAACTGCTAGAAATATTCTTCTGTTATCTATCATAATGTGAGTACAAACTAGGTAGACTGTTTTAATGTATTAATGTATAGTAATTGTAACAAAATTATAAAAAGTATTATACAATATTTATCAGAAAATATTTATTTTCCTAAACAAATGTAACAAATAAGTTATTAATAATTAAAAACGCATTTGTAACACATGTAACTGTTACAAATAATTCATTAAATATGACTATATATTTTTAAGTCTTTGCTTTCAAAATACAGGATTAAATCAAATATATTTCTGAAAGTTAAATAAGCTTTTAAAACAAATATTCTGATTCTTTTTTTTATATTTCATCAGTGTGTGACATGAAAGTATAAAGGTATTCTGAAATGTGATAGAAAAGCTCTCCGGGTTCTTTGAGTAGCTAGTGTTTTAAGTTACATAGTGCGTGTCATTGAACATAGATTTCTGTAATGTAAAAGAGCAAGTGAAAAGAGGGCAATTTATACTTGAAACACTCTAGAGGATGTGGAGATTAAAGTGGTTTGATGCCAGGTATATAGATAAAAGAGACATTTTTGTTTAAGGTTTGAATACTAGAGTATGTTTTTTACTGGAGAGTGTGCTAACAAATCATAGTATCAAACTGAATGGAGAAAATCCAATAAAGAAATAAAGCAATACCAAGTGTTCTATATCAAGTCTTCTTTTTATTCAAGATCTTTTCTGTTTTTGCAAAAGTGTCTATTAATACAACCAAATGAATAACAAGTAGTCTATAGAGATATACTGTATGTGCAGTAACAAAAAAAGAATAATGTGATCTCAATAATTTCATTTATCAGTTAATTCTCAAAGGTGATCAATGTATGTGTTTAAATAAGTTATGTTAATTTATGTATATTGAGAATCTTTAACAACATATTTATTTGCCTATCATATAATTTGCTGGATTAACATTTTATTTTTTATTTAGCAATAAACATTAACAAAAATATAAACAAAATTAAATTGTAAACTTAAATACTTGGCCTTTGTGGAGATAAGTAAATCTATTAACAACATTTTTGTTTTTACATGACTTTCTTCAATGTCACCTGCATTTATCCCAATGTGTATCAGAAGAGCATTTCTTGCTAATAGTCTAAAGGGATTTTGAAACTACTTTAGAAAGTCCCTTTGGATGTTACAGTAATGTTAAAAAGCTGAAACACAAAGTATTAGAGATTCTGATACTGTAAAATGTATTTTATTTTTTTCTCAGGCATAGCTCTAGGGTTCACAAACTGTTAACTATTAACAATAAGTTTTACAGTGAACATTACTTTTTATTAAATTTGAAAACCATACGGCTAGATTACGAGTTTTGTCGGTAAAGCCGTGCGTTGCTAACGAGCCTTTTTTTTTCATTGCTCACTTTAACCCCTTAATGACAACTGACGTACCAGGTATGTCATGCATTAACAAGTAGTTAATGACAATGGACGTACCTGGTACGTCAGTTGTCTAAGAGAGTGCTGGAAGCGATCGCAATCGCTTCCAGCAGCTCTCAGGGTATTGCAGTGATGCCTCCATATGGAGGCATCCTGCAATACCTTTTTAGAAGACTCCGATGCAGAGAGGGCCACTCTGTGGCCCTCTCTGCACCGGTAGCGATGGTGCCGGTTCGTTGGTGGGTGGGAGCGCAACAGGGAGGCGGGTGGGCGGCCCATCGCTACCCGGCATCCGGTTCCTAGAAGTACAATGTGCACGCCGGGTGCCGGGAGCGTGCGAGGGGCGCATTAGCTGGCCACTGACACCAATGAGGAGGGAAGAGGGGGGGGAAAAAGATTTTTTTTTAAATAATATAAAAGGATCTGGGAGGGGGAGGGGGTAGGGGTATTGTGGGGGGCTGCTACACTACAGAAAACCCCCAAAAAAAGCAAAAGAGCAAAAAATACTTTTGTTTCTGGGCAAATTGGGTACTGGCAGACAGCTGCCAGTACCCAAGATGGCCGCAATTAGATAGGGGAGAGGGTTAGAGAGCTGGGGGGGGGGGATCATGGAGGTTGGGGCTAAGGCAGGAGTCCATCACAGCTAAAATATTTTATTTTTTTTATAAAAAAAAAAAAAAAAACTCCTTTTATTTAGTACTGGCAGACTTTCTGCCAGTACTTAAGATGGCGGGGACATTTGTGGGGTGGGGGAGGGAAGAGAGCTGTTTGGGAGGGATCAGGGGGTGGGATGTGTCAGGTGGGAGGCTGATCTCTACCCTAAAGCTAAAATTAACCCTGCAAGCTCCCTACAACCTACCTAATTAACCCCTTCACTGCTGGGCATAATTTACGTGTGGTGCGCAGCAGCATTTAGCGGCCTTCTAATTACCAAAAAGCAATGCCAAAGCCATATAAGTCTGCTATTTATGAACAAAGGGGATCCCAAAGAAGCTTTTACAACAATTTGTGCCATAATAGCACAAGCTGTTTGTAAATAATTTCAGTGAGAAACCTAAAATTGTGAAAAATGTAAAGTTTTTTTTTATTTGCTCGCATTTGGCGGTAAAATATACCAAAATGTGCCGAGATCAATACTTTGGGTTGTCTTCTAACAAAAAATATATACATGTCAAGGGATATTCAGGTATTCCTGACAGATATCAGGGTTCCAATGTAACTAGCGTTAATTTTGAAAAAAAGTGGTTTGGAAATAGTGAAGTGCTACTTGTATTTATGGCCCTATAACTTGCAAAAAAAGCTAAGAACATGTAAACATTGGGTATTTCTAAACTCAGGACAAAATTTAGAAACTATTTAGCATGGGTGTTTTTTGGTGATTGTAGATGTGTAACAGATTTTGGGGGTCAAAGTTAGAAAAAGTGTGTTTTTTTCCATTTTTTCCTCATATTTTATTATTTTTTTTGTAGTAAATTATAAGACATGATGAAAATAATGGTATCTTTAGAAAGTCCATTTAATGGCGAGAAAAACGGTATATAATATGTGTGGGTACAGTAAATGAGTAAGAGGAAAATTACAGCTAAACACAAACACCGCAGAAATGTAAAAATAGCCATTGTCATTAAGGGTAAGAAAATTGAAAAATGGTCCGGTCATTAAGGGGTTAAACAACGCTGGTATTACAAGTTTTCTGAATGGCTGCGTTAGCCTCAGAAAAGTGAGCATTGAGCAAATTTAGCTCCACTTCTAACTGTAATACCAGCGTTGCTTACGGTAGCGGTAAGATGGCTAAAACGTGCTTGTGCATGATTTCCCCATAGGAAACAATGGGGCTGAGACGGCTGAAAAAAAAAATAACACCTGCAAAAAAGCAGCGTTCAGCTCCTAACGCAGCCCCATTGTTTCCTATGGGAAAATACTTTCTAAGTCTACACCTAACACCCTAACATGAACCCTGAGTCTAAACACCCCTAACCTTACACTTATTAACCCCTAATCTGCCACCCATGACATCCTCGCCACCTGCATTATATTATTAACCCCTAATCTGCCGCTCCGGACACCGCCGCCACCTACATTATACCTGTGAACCCCTAATCTGCTGCCCCTAACATCGCCGACACCTACATTATATTAATTAACCCCTAATCTGCCACCCCCAACATCGCCGCCACCTTCCTACAATTAGTAACCCCTAATCTGCCGATCGGACATCGCCGCCACTATAATAAATGTATTAACCCTTAAACTGCCGCACTCCCGCCTTGCAAACACTATAAAATTTGTTATTAACCCCAAATCTACCGTCCCTAACATCGCCGCCACCTACCTACAATTATTAACCCCTAATCTGCCGCCCCCAACGTCGCCGTTACTATATTAAATGTATTAACCCCTAAACCTAAGTCTAACCCTAACCCTAACACCCCCCTAGCTTAAATCTATTTTTAATACATCTAAATAAAATTACTGTAATTAAATAAATTATTCCTATTTAAAACTAAATACTTACCTATAAAATAAACCCTAATATAGCTACAATATAATTAATAGTTACATTGTAGCTATTTTAGGATTTATTTTTATTTTACAGGCAACTTTGTATTTATTTTAACTAGGCACAATAGTTATTAAATAGTTATTAACTATTTAATAACTACCTAGATAAAATAAATACAAATACTGTATACCTGTAAAATAAACCCTAACCTAAGTTACAATTATACCAAACACTACTCTATAATTCAATTAATTACCTAAACTACCTACAATTAAATACAATTAAATAAAATAAATTAAATTACGAAAGAAAAACCTCTAAATTACAGAAAATAAAAAAGAAATTACAATATTTTAAACTAATTACACCTAATCTAATCCCCCTAACAAAATAAAAAAGCCCCCCAAAATAATAAAATTCCCTACCCTACACTAAATTACAAATAGCCCTTAAAAGGGCCTTTTGTGAGGCATTGCCCCAAAGTAATCGGCTCTTTTACCAGCCCTTAAAAGGGCTTTTTGCGGGGCATTGCCCCAAAGTAATCAGCTCTTTTACCTGTAAAAAAAAATACAATACCCCCCAACATTAAAACCCACCACCCACATACCCCTACTCTAAAACCCACCCAATCCCCCCTTAAAAAAAACTAACACTAACCTCCTGAAGATCACCCTACCTTTAGCCATCTTCACCCAGCCGGACCAAAGTCTTCATCCAATCCGGCAAGAAGAGGTCCTCCAGAGGGTCCGAAGTCTTCATCCTATCCGGGCAGAAGAGGACATACAGACCGAAAGAAGTCTTCATCCAAGCGGCATCTTCTTTCTTCATCCTTCCGGAGCAGAGTGGCACCATCTTGAAGACCTCTGACGCGGAACATCCTCCTTGACCGACAACTAGACGACGAATGACGGTTCCTTTAAATGACGTCATCCAAGATGGCGTCCCTCGAATTCCAATTGGCTGATAGGATTCTATCAGCCAATCGGAATTAAGGTAGGAAAAATCTGATTGGCTGATCCAATCAGCCAATCGGATTGACCTTGCATTCTATTGGCTGATCGGAACAGCCAATAGAATGCAATGTCAATCCGATTGGCTGATTGGATCAGCCAATTGGATTGAACTTCAATCCGATTGGCTGATTGAATCAGCCAATCGGATGTTTCCTACCTTAATTCCGATTGGCTGATATAATCCTATCAGCCAATTGGCATTCGAGGGACGCCATCTTGGATGACGCCATTTAAAGGAACCGTCATTCATCGTCTAGTCGTCTGTCAAGGAGGATGTTCCGCATCGGAGGTCTTGAAGATGGTACCGCTCCGCTCCGGAAGGATGAAGAAAGAAGATGCCGCTTGGATGAAGAATGAAGACTTCTTCCGGTCTGGATGTCCTCTTCTGTCCGGATAGGATGAATACTTCGGACCCTATGGAGGACCTCTTCTTGCCGGATTGGATGAAGACTTCAGCCCAGCTGGGTGAAGACGGAACAAGATAGGGTGATCTTCAGGGGGTTAGTGTTAGGTTTCTTTAAGGGGGGATTGAGTGGGTTTTAGAGTAGGGGTATGTGGGTGGTGGGTTTTAATGTTGGGGGGGGGTATTGTATTTTTTTTTACAGGTAAAAGAGCTGATTACTTTGGGGCAATGCCCTGCAAAAAGCCCTTTTAAGGGCTGGTAAAAGAGCTGATTATATTGGGGCAGTGCCCTGCAAAAGGCCATTTTAAGGGCTATTTGTAATTTAGTGTAGGGTAGGGAATTTTATTATTTTGGGGGGCTTTTTTATTTTATTAGGGGGATTAGATTAGGTGTAATTAGTTTAAAATATTGTAATTTCTTTTTTATTTTCTGTAATTTAGTGTTTTTTCTTTCGTAATTTAATTTATTTAATTTAATTGTATTTAATTGTAGGTAGTTTAGGTAATTAATTTAATTATAGAGTAGTGTTAGGTGTAATTGTAACTTAGGTTAGGGTTTATTTTACAGGTATATTTGTATTTATTTTATCTAGGTAGTTATTAAATAGTTAATAACTATTTAATAACTATTGTGCCTAGTTAAAATAAATACAAAGTTGCCTGTAAAATAAAAATAAATCCTAAAATAGCTACAATGTAACTATTAGTTATATTGTAGCTATATTAGGGTTTATTTTATAGGTAAGGATGTAGTTTTAAATAGGAATAATTTATTTAATTATAGTAATTTTATTTAGATGTATTAAAAATAGATTTAAGTTAGGGGGTGTTAGGGTTAGGGTAAGACTTAGGTTTAGGGGTTAATACATTTAATATAGTAGCGGCGACATTGGGGGCGGCAGATTAGGGGTTAATAATTGTAGGTAGGTGGCGGCGATGTTAGGGACGGCAGATTAGGGGTTAATAACAAATTTTATAGTGTTTGTGAGGCGGGAGTGCGGCGGTTTAGGGGTTAATACATTTATTATAGTGACGGCGATGTCCGGTTGGCAGATTAGGGGCTAATAATTGTAGGTAGGTGGCGGCGATGTTGGGGGCGGCAGATTAGAAGTTAATAAATATAATGTAGGTGTCGGCGATGTTAGGGGCAGCAGATTAGAGGTTCATAGGTATGATGTAGGTGGCGGCGATGTCCGGTCGGCAGATTAGGGGTTAACATTTTTTATTTTAGTGTTTATGATGTGGGGGGGGCCTCGGTTTAGGGGTTAATAGGTAGTTTATGGGTGTTAGTGTACTTTGTAGCACTTTAGTTAAGAGCTTTATGTTCAGGCGTTAGCCCATAAAACTCTTAACTACTGACTTTTAAATGCGGTAGGAGTCTTGGAGGTAGAGGCTGTACCGCTCACTTCTTCCAAGATGTGTAATACTGGCGTTAGGCAAAATCCCATTAAAAAGATAGGATACGCAATTGACCTAAGGGGATTTGCGGTATGGAAAAGTTGCGGAAGAAAAGTGAGCAGTACACCTGTACCTGCCCGACTCGTAATACCAGCGGGCGTTAAAAAGCAGCGTTAGGACCCCTTAACGCTGCTTTTTAAGGCTAACGCCAAACTCGTAATCTAGCCGATAGTATTTCTCAAGAAAAATCCTTGTTGAGAATTTTAACTGGCAAGAACATAAATATCTCTAGAGATATTAAACTCATTAACCCCCTGGACCACAGAGATGCCTTTTGTCAACCAATGGGTTAGCCTTAATGCTAAAACCAGAATGTCATCATATCCCTTACATCCCGAAGACCTTCCCTAGTCCTTAAGGCTAAGGCATCTATTTATCAAGCCGTCAACTTACTTGCATTTGACGGAACCAATACGCTCGCCTAAGATCGCCTAACATTGCTGCCGCAGACCTTAATACATTCTCCAAAATGATCAAAAAAGCTGTCAAAAGTACGGCGCGATGAGCAGCAGACTGTTGTTAACTAACAATGTGTAGTATGGTGTGTGGTAATACTAGTGTCCAACTCAACTTATTGTGAGATCCTGACCACGAACTTATCTACACGGACAATAGTGTCCTTATTTTATACTGCTGCTATTTTTTGCTATTTTAAGTCGATGTACCCAATTATGTCTATGTATCCATTGCTGCTTTAGTGTATCATATATTCACTTTCGTATGCCTTGAACTGTCATCAATTTTTTATGTTTCCACCTGCCTATGAATTGTAATTCACTTTTCATGTTTCAACTTGCTTATGAATTGTCATTTAATTCAATTCCAATAGGAATATAACAATATTATTAGAACATATATTTTTTAGTAAATTTTTTTATATTAATTATTTGCGTTACTCTCTCATTTTTTGAGATACCGATTATTGTACAGATAATTTATCCGCTATCAACGGATTACATTCTCATTGCACTATTCAAATTGAAGGTCTCATAGGTATATTATACCGATACCAATTCACGTAAACATCACACTTTACCTTTCTACTTGTATATGAAAGTGTCATCCCAATCTAATTCTATTAGGATACTATAATATTCACATTTTTTGAGATACACAATATTGTTCAGACATTTATCCGCTATTTAACGGATCACATTCACAATACACTGTTCAAGTGTACGTCCCTTAGGAATTATATACTGACACTGATCCACGCAAACATCATTGTGCATTAGTGTCCACACTTGCAGATCACACATTTAACAAATTGTCACCAATTGAGCGCAAGGTATATAATACTGACGCTTTACAAAGTATTCAATCACTATTATAATAATTTTACCTGCACGGATTTTTAATTTTATTTCTAATCACATAAGAATAATTCTAGAATCCAATCAGAGATTGGATCCTATACTCACCTTATATAGATAGTCCAACTCACAGCTCTTCGTTTGAGCGCACCCCTCCCCCCCCATTTGTTTTGTTGTTAACTAACAGTCATTGATCTCGCTGCTCTTCGGCTTTTTTACAGCTTTATTGTTACCCTGTCACTAAACACCGCCACTATACTATAATGTTTACCCCCTATACTGCCACTCCCGGACCCCGCCACAACTCTAATAAATGTATTAACCCCTAAACTGCCGCTCACGGACCCCGACGCAACTAAATAAAATGTTTAACCCCTAAACCGCCACTCCCGGAGCCCACCGGCCCCTACATTATACTTATTAACCCCTAATCTTCCGCCCCCTACACCGCCGCCACCTACATTATATTTATTAACCCATAATCTGCCTCCCCCTACACTGCCGCCACTTACATTATATTTATTAAACCCTTATCTGCCGCCCCCTACACCGCCGCCACCTACATTATATTTATTAACCCCTAATCTGCCCCCACCTACACCGCCGTATCCTACATTATATTTATTAACCCCTAATCTGCCCCCTCCTACACCGCCGCCACCTAACTACATTTATTAACCCCTAATCTGCTGCCCCCAACGTCACGGCCACTATATTAAATTTATTAACCCCTAAACCTAAGTCTAACCCTAACCCTAACACCCCCTAACTTAAATATAATTTAAATAAATATAAATAAATATTACTATCATTAAATAAATTATTCCTATTTAAAACTAAAAACTTACCTGTAAAATAAACCCTAAGATAGCTACAATATAACTAATAGTTACATTGTAGCTAGCTTAGGGTTTATTTTTATTTTACAGGCAACTTTGTATTTATTTTAACTAGGTAGAATAGTTACTAAATAATTATTAACTATTTAATAACTTCCTAGTTAAAATAAATACAAATATACCTGTAAAATAAAACCTAACCTAAGTTACAATTACACCTAACACTACACTATAATTAAATACATTTCCTAAACTAAATACAATTAAATACAATTAAATAAAATTATCTAAAGTAACAAAAAAAACCCCACTAAATTACAGAAAATAATAAACAAAGTGCAAGATTTTTAAACTAATTACACCTAATCTAATCCCCCTAACAAAATAAAAAAGCCCCCCCCAAAATAAAAAAGCCCTACCCTACACTAAATTACAAATAGCCCTTAAAAGGGCCTTTTGTGGGGCATTGCCTTAAAGTAATCAGCTCTTTTACCTGTAAAAAAAAATTACAAACCCCCCAACATTAAAACCCACCACCCACACAACCAACCCTACTCTAAAACCCACCCAATCCCCCCTTAAAAAAACCTAACACTAACCCCTTGAAGATCACCCTACTTTGAGAAGTCTACTCTTAACCCAACCGGGCCGAAGTCATCAACGAAGCCGGCAGAAGTGGTCCTCCAGACGGGCAGAAGTCTTCATCCAGACGGCATCTTCTATCTTCATCCATCCGGTGCGGAGCGGTTCCATCTTTAAGACATCCGACGCGGAGCATCCTCTTCATCCAGAGTCTTCTTCAACAATGACGGTTCCTTTAAATGACGTCATCCAAGATGGCGTCCCTTTAATTCTGATTGGCTGATTGGAACAGCCAATAGAATGCAAGCTCAGTCCTATTGGCTGATTGAATCAGCCAATAGGATTGAACTTCAATCCTATTGGCTGATTGCATCAGCCAATAGGATATTTCCTACCTTAATTCCGATTGGCTGATAGAATTCTATCAGCCAATCGGAATTGAAGGGACGCCATCTTGGATGACGTCACTTATAGGAACCGTCGTTGAAGAAGACTCCGGATGAAGAGGATGCGCCGCGTCGGATGTCTTGAAGATGGACCCGCTCCGCACCGGATGGATGAAGATAGAAGATGCCGTCTGGATGAAGACTTCTGCCCATTTGGAGGACCACTTCTGCCCGTCTGAAGGACCACTTCTGCCCATCTGGAGGACCACTTCTGCCGGCTTTGTTGAGGACTTCAGCCCGGTTGGGTGAAAACTTCTCAAGGTAGGGTGATCTTCAAGGGGTTAGTGTTAGGTTTTTTAAGGGGGGATTGGGTGGGTTTTAGAGTAGGGTTGGTTGTGTGGGTGGTGGGTTTTAATGTTGGGGGGGATTTGTACTTTTTTTACAGGTAAAATAGCTGATTACTTTGGGGCAATACCCCGCAAAAGGCCCTTTTAAGGGCTATTTGTAATTTAGTGTAGGGTAGGGCTTTTTTTATTTTGGGAGGGCTTTTTATTTTGTTTGGGGGATTAGAGTAGGTGTAATTTGTTTAAAATTCTTCTAATTATTTTATAATTTTCTGTAATTTAGTTTTTTTTTTCGTACTTTAGATAATTTATTTAAATTGTAATTAATTGTATTTAGTTTAGGCAATTAATTTAATTATAGTGTAGTGTTAGGTGTAATTGTAACATAAGTTAGGTTTTATTTTACAGGTAAATTTGTCTATATTTTAACTAGGTAGTTATTAAATAGTTAATAAATATTTAATAACTATTCTACCTAGTTAAAATAAATACAAAGTTGCCTGTAAAATAAAAAATAAACCTTAGGATAGATACAATGTAACTATTAGTTATATTGTAGCTATCTTAGGGTTTATTTTATAGGTAAGTATTTAGTTTTAAATAGGAATAATTTAGTTAATGATAGTAATTTTATTTAGATTTATTAAAATTATATTTCAGTTAGGGGGGGGTTAGGTTTAGGGTTAGACTTAGGTTTAGGGGTTAATACATTTAATATAGTGGCGGCGACATTGGGGGCAGCAGATTAGGGGTTAATAAATGTAGTTAAGTTGCAGCGACATTGTGGGCGGCATATTAGGGGTTAATAAATATAATGTAGGGTTCAATGATGTTGTGGGCATCAGATTAGGGGTTCATAAGTATAATGTAGGTGGCGGCGGTGTCCGGAGCAGCAGATTAGGGCTTAATAATATAATGTAGGAGTCGGCGATGTCGGGGGCGGCAGATTAGGAGTTAATAAGTGTAAGATTAGGGGTGTTTATACCCGGGGTTCATGTTAGGGTGTTAGGTGTAGACATAAAAAGTATTTCCCTTTAGGAATCAATGGGGCTGTGTTAGAAGCTGAACGCTGCTTTTTTGCAGGTGTACGTTTTTTTTTCAGCCGGCTCTCCCCCATTGATTCCTATGGGGAAATCGTGCATGAGCACGTTTTACCTGCTCACCGCTACCGTAAGCAGCGCTGGTATTGAGGTGAGATGTGGAGCAAAATTTTGCTCTTCGGTCATTTTTGCGGTTAACGCCGGGTTTGTAAAAACCCGTAATACCAGCGCAGTCTGCAAGTGAGCAGTGAGGGAAAACTGCTCGTCAGCACCGCACCCCTGTTAACGCAAAACTCGTAATCTAGGTGAAAGTATTTTATCTGTCACAAAAAAAAAAATCCACACAAAATTTAAAGTTAAATTAACTAAATTAACTAAATGGCTCTGAAAAGAGCCTTTGGGTCTCACAAAAGAATTACTGAAAAAAGATTAACCCCTAAAAAAATGTATAGACCAAAAAAGTACAGCTATGCTACTGCCAGTGATGTATAGTGATCACTGGCAAGCTAGGGGTTAATGGCTCTGAAAATTAAATTAAGATAGCTAAATGGCTCTGAAAAGAGCCTTTGGGTCTCACAAAAAAATTACCAAAAAAAAAAACCCCTAAAAAATGCACAGACAGCAAAAAAGTGCAGCTATGCTACTGACAGTGATTTATAGTGATCACTGGCAAGATAGGGGTTAATGGCTCTGAAAAGAACCTTTTGGTTTCACAATTATTAACAAATAAATGAAATAAATCTCTCTATCCTAAACACAGATTTCTCTCTCTCTCTCCAACAAAAACGCAAGTGAGGAGAGGGAGGGAGATCGACACTGGTCAGAGTCAATATTTACAAATATTGACATGATCAGACAAATGGGATATTTTATTATCATTTTTTGTGTGTGGAAGGCTCAGATTGGATGACCCTAGCTTGTCCCTATGATGAGGTAGGCTAGGGACACCTCCAGATGCCCCATGATCCACTGGGCAATGCCATCTTTGAAGCCTCATGGGGGTGGTGGAGGGGGGCTATATGGGGCATATTTTATACTACATTTTATTTTTTTATTTATTTATTATTATTTTTTTAATACTAACTAAATTCCTTGACCCACCGAGGCACTTAGCACACAAGCAGAGCATCGGAAGCCTGTCCAATCTTTTCTGATGCTCTGCTAGATTGCCGGGCTCCATGTGGAGCAAAACCGGAAGTGATCACTCGTGGGGGAGTGATCAATCTGGTTCCGGCAGTCGGTAACAGTATTGCAGGATGCCTTGACATCGAGGCATCACTGCAATACTGTTAGCGTGGCTGGAAGCTATCTCGATCGCTTCCAGCGCTCAGATTAGCCGACAATGTACAGGGTACGTCCTTGGTCGTTAACAGACTTTTTTTGTAGGACATACCCTATACGTCGTCTGTCCTTAAGGGGTGAAGGTAAGTATTAAGCCCCGTAAAATTAAAGGAAACAATTAAATACTGAAGATGTTTGGCAGAATTTTGTAATTTTATTTCATTTTCTTTGTGCATTCATTTAGATCTTTGTTTTGTTAAAACAAAAACAAAAATCACACTTTCGTCACAAATATGCATTGGTACAAAAACAAATGCACTTATAAAAAAAGGAAAAGAAAAGAAGGAAAATGAATTGCACTCCAGATTGGGTTACCATTAAATATTAGATAAGTTAATATGTGTGGAAAGTGGGTGCTGTATACCAAGAAACAAACATTTATTTACATTGGTAAATAACCACTAAAGTGTATACTTATTAGCACACCACACCAATTTTACCACTATTATAATTTTTACTCAATCCAAGGAATAAGGACAGAATAAAATATAACTTTTATTAAAATCAAGAAATAAAATGGGAAAGGAAAAAAACAATAAAATAATTCAGAGTTGTGTATTGTCTCTGTGAATTATATTACATTGACTATACATGTGCATTGAAATCACCTCACATGTATCATAGTGCTGTATGTGGTACCCATTCCACTTTAAAATATTAGTTCTATCTTTGTGCTAATGGTCACATTAAAAGCTATTTGTGTAAATGTATAGCTGTATGTATATTTCTGTATGAGTACTATCATTAAAAAAGTAAGCTACTAGTTCATTCACACATAAAACACCAAGTTATTGTCAGATCGGAGTGTTGTTACCCAAATGATTGTACAGCAAAAAGAGCGTACAAACTGTAGAACAACTGTGATTTATCTTTTAACTTGCATTGAATGTAAAATACAGTATGTGGGGCTCACCACACGCTAGGTGCGCTCATGGATTAGGGAACACTTAGTCAGTATTAAGAATGGATCCCTGACAACGCCTTTGGTTCAGCCTTTTAAGCAGTGATTTACGGTATGTGGGGCTCACCACACGCGAGGTGCGTTCATGGATTAGGGAACACTTAGTCAGTATTAAGAATGGATCCCTGACAACGCCTTTAGTTCAGTCTTTTAAGCAGTGCCACCAGAGTAATGCAAATTACAGTATGTGGGGCTCACCACACGCGAGGTGCGTTCACGGATTAGGGAACACTTAGTCAGTTTTAAGAATGGGTCCCTGACAACGCCTTTGGTTCAGCCTTTTAAGCAGTGCCACCAGAGTAATGCGTCCTCATTCAAATGGAACGTCATTGAAAGAGTAGGTAATATAAATGAGAATTCAGATATGGAGGTAGTTTTAGCAAGAAAATAAGTATATTGGATACTTAAGATTAGAATGAGGGTACCAAAGGATTTGATAAAAGGATGTGATAAATGTTGGCAATACGTTTTATTAATACCGCATGAAAATTTGGATGTAGATCAAGAAAAGGTCCAGGAGGGGTTAATTTGTCCCTCTGAGGAAGCGATGGTGAAACACGACAGCATTAGGGGATTCCTTGTGTACATTTTTAACTTGCCCTCTGTTGATAACAATCATGATAGACTTAAAAAATGTAATTTTTATTTAGGAACTTCAGGAATGTGAAAGGCGCTGGGAAGCTGAGGGTTAATATAGATGAGTCAAAATGACTGTTAATAAAAAGTATCTGTGACTGTTCGTGAATTTTGGTAATTTAAAGATTTGTTGTTTAACAAGGTTTAAATATGGGTGAATTATATCACATATGAAGTAGAAACAGTTATTCATATAGCAAATTCCGTTAGGATAATCAACCCAACAACTAGGTAAAATAAACAAATGAGATTTAATAAAAAGATTTTTTGCATATAAAAGATACAGTAAAATACGGTTGTGGCCACAACTACAATAAAAAATGATAATTCGAAGACAGTATCAGAAATATACACAGTGAATGTGTTGTCTTGTTAAAATATTCCTTATAGGCTTTAGACTGGCATATCGTTTAGGATTTATGATTTTAAACACTTAATAGTGGAAATAAACATTAGTAGCTAAGGAATTTTGCAATCAATAGTGAAGTATAGTATTTGGTAGTGAAGATATTTGAAAGTCTTATGAACGGTAATCATAAATTAATTTCTTGGTAATTCCGGTGGTGTTAGTGCTTAGTATCAACGTTCCAAACACTCCTATGCTGATAGCACAAGAGGTTACAGGTGATGTGAGAACAAATTAACAATTCTTCAGTGTCAGGTATTTTTTCAAGTGATGCAATTTGTATCCAAAATAAAAGGTGACTTTTCTCAATACAATTGTTACTTGTATCCAAGTGTAACTTTTTTTCTAATGTGTAACTTTTTTTCTAATGTGCAGTGTTGCTCCGGTTATATAATATATGCAGCTGTGTGTTACGTGGGAGACGATAGTTGGTTCAAAGTCAGTTGTTAATATTCACAGTGTTTCAAGTCCGATAATCTATCGGTATGTTTCTGTAGATGTTATTATCCTTATGAACGAAGTGCAAAAGATATGGCTTGAGACAGACTTACCTGGCTGCGCTCCCTGGCCGGCGTTGTCCTTGCACGGCGGAAGTACTCGCAGCCGCTTCACTGTCGGATGTAGCCCTGTTGATTCTCCGCTGGTTTCGTAAGGTGCTATGCTGCGTGATATTCCTCCTGTAGTTGGCAGCTAGCAACTATCTTGGGATGAGTGAGTTGCAAACAACAACAGATCCACAGATACTTCTACGCGTTTCAGCACACTTGGTGCCTTTATCAAGATATTTTACTGTGGATTGTTTGGAGCCTTTTGAAGTGTTTTCGGTACCCGTATGTAGGACCCGTATGTAGAAAACATGGTCTTAGAGGTAGTTGTATCGTTATTTCTAAAAAAGACTTATATGTTTAAGACAATATCGGTACTTAAAGGGACATTATGAATTTTCCTTAACTTAAAATTTCACATTTTTTGCTATATGAATATTGTTTTAAATTCCTTTGTTAACCAACAATTCAAATATATTTGTTGAATTACTATGTATATATCTTAATTGAATATAATAACTTTAAAATAAACTTTACTTGTATATTATGATTTGTAAAAACGGGAAATGAATGGTATAAAATCGGGAATAAATGGTATAAAATCGGGAATAAATGGTATCAAATCTATAAACCTGTTTGATTGTTTATAGTGTATATATGTAAGAATTCTTACTTTGCCTAAGTTTTGCTATTTGGAGGTTATAATCAATTTATGACATATGTATCGGAGATGTATCTAGTTGTTATATGGAATTAATTTTTAGATGAATTCATTTGAATGGGGTGATGAAGGACTAGTTCTATAATGCACCCTTCGCTTAAATAAAGGGATTGAGATCTAATTCTGCGTTGAGACCTCCTGGGATTAATGATGAAAAGTTTACTATCAATTCAGCTTCTACTAAGAGTAATTTTTTTGTTGTGTCCCCCCCTCTTTTAGATAATATTTTCCTAAGGCCCCAATATAATAACCCTTTGGTGCTCTGATTGTGTTCTTTTTTGAAATGTAGGGATAGTTGGTGATCTTCAAAGCCTCTTTCAATATTATTCAGATGTTGTCTTATTCTATCTTTGAGAGGTTGTCCCGTTTGGCCTAAATATTGTTTTTTACACGGACATTGGATTAAATAGACCACATTTGTGTCAGTACATTTTATGGTGTCTTTGATTTTCAATTTGAAACTAGAGTTTGTAGATTCAACCATTTTGCTCCTCTTACTGAATTTACAGGCTTTACATTTATGGCAAGGATAATATCTTTCAAGATTATTCCCTAGAACATCTTTATTCGATTTACCTTTATTATATTCACTAGGGGCTAGTATTGCCTTTACATTTTTACATTTTCTATAGATGATTTTGGGTTTTGATTGTGCAATATCATTTAAAAATGGGTCTTTCTGGATATAATGCCAGTGTTTAT
This sequence comes from Bombina bombina, assembly GCF_027579735.1. Classification (NCBI taxonomy): domain Eukaryota; kingdom Metazoa; phylum Chordata; class Amphibia; order Anura; family Bombinatoridae; genus Bombina; species Bombina bombina. The sequence continues at coordinate 306,636,078 of NC_069504.1, read as the reverse complement.
ACAGAATTTTTTTGACACTCTGGAAATCTGCAGTATATTGGGTTATAAATGCTGTCTCATATGACTTGAGTTCACCTTGTGGGGTGCTTCTGTCTTTTGTTGTTAATAGAACTTTTCTGTCAGTTGTTAATGCAGTATTATGTGATTTCTTTATCAGTTCTTTGTCATAGCCTCTTTCAATAAATTTGTTTTCAAGAATAGTTGATTGTATCTTGAAATCTTGTATATCAGAACAGTTTTTTCTAAGTCTCATAAATTGACTTTTGGGTATGTTGAGTTTCCAGAGATCGTTATGACAGCTATTGAAGTGTACATAATTATTAGAATCTACTGGTTTGAAGTAGGTTTTTGTTTTTATTTGATTTTCCATAATTTCAACTGTGATATCTAAGTAGTTTATAGATTTGGTATTGTATTCGTATGTAAAAGAGAGACCCCACGAGTTATTATTTAGGTCTTGCATGAATAAAATAAGTAGGTCTATACCACCAGCCCATACAAAAAAAAGGTCATCTATATATCTCTTAAAGAGTACGAGGTTTGCGCTCCAGGGGGTTTCAAGAATATTAGTACGTTCGAATTGACCCATAAATAAATTTGCGTAACTGGGCGCAAACCTCGTACCCATTGCTGTTCCCTTTTTTTGTAGGAAATAATTCCCATTGAAATTAAAGTAATTATTTTTTAGAATAAATTCTATACATTTGAGAATGAAGTCTGATTGTTGAATTGGTATGGATTCATCATTATGAAGAAATTGTTTCACTGCATTTATTCCTAAATTATGTTGGATATTGGTATATAGTGAACTTACATCACAGGTTACCAGAAGTAAGTTCTCATTCCATTCTATATGATTTAGTATATTTAGAAAATGTGTAGAGTCTTTAAGATGTGTAGGGAGTTTTTTAACATATGGTTGTAGAAATCTGTCTACATACTGGGAAAGGTTGGATGTTAGAGAGTTGATACCTGAAATAATAGGCCTACCTGGGGGTTTACTGAGGGATTTGTGTATTTTAGGTAAATAATAGAATATAGGGGTTACAGGATTGGTTTGTTTTATAAATTGTAGTTCTTTATTATTGAGTATGTTCTCTTTTTTTGCTTCAAATAGTATTTCATCAAGTTTTATCATCATGTCTTTAATTGGATTTTGGTCTAGTTTTATATAGGTTTCTTTGTCGTTTAGAAGTCTATTGGCTTCCTCCACATAATCAGCAGTGTCTAGGATTACTACTCCTCCCCCTTTGTCCGCCATTTTTATTATAATGTCAGGGTTATTACTTAATTCCCTAATTACGTCGTTTTCTTTTTTAGTTAAGTTAAATTTTGTCCGATTTTTTCCATTGTATTTATAAATTTCATCTTTAACTGCTTTTTCAAACAATTCTATATATTTTCCTTTTTCTTGGGTTGGATAAAAATTAGACTTTGCCTTCAAATCTGTATGTGTATAGGCGTCTCTTAGAGTATTAGTGGGTATCCTATTCATCCTAGTATCTATCTGGTTTTCTATTGGATTTTTCATGAAATATCTTTTTAGGGTAAGTTTCCTTACATATTGATTTATGTTTACAAGAGTGTTGAATTTATTTAATTTGCTAGTGGGTGCAAATGAAAGTCCCTTACTTAAGACTCTTTCCTGTTCTCTATTTAAAGTTGTTTTACTGAGGTTGAAAATCCCTGTAGTGTTAACTATCTCCACCTTTTTTCCATTCTGTTTTCCTCTCCCTCTCTTTCCTCTAATCTTCTTTTTCCTTTTTGAACCCAATTTCTCTCTGGGAAGTGTTCTATATTTGTGCCCCAAGATGTGCCCTCTGCGGCTGGGCCCTTGCCTAAAAAAGAGTTGGAATTTTCCATGCCTTCATTATTGTCTTCAAATAGTTTAAATCTATTCTCTAATTCGATAGGTGCAGCTGGGATGTGTGGTTTATTTGTTTCTGTGTTGGGTTTAGTTTTCCTGCTATTATAGGTATTATCCCCTGTATTAGATTGCTGACCTCTATATGGAGTAGTGTTTTCTTGTTGTTTCCAAATTTGATTTTGTTGCCTCTTATCATTATAATTGGTCCTATTCCAATTTCTTTCCTGATTTCTATTTTCATTCCTATAGTCATTTCTATAGTCATTTTTATAATCATTTCGATATTCGAAATTTTTATAATTATTATGATCATTTCTGTAGTTATGATGATCTGTTCTCTCTCTTCTGAAAAAATCATTTTGATTGTTATGGTGATTAGTGTAATTGTAATAATTGTAGGGTCTATCATATCTAAATTGATTTCTATATTGATAATTTTCTGTGTATGTAGGTTTATGATGGAAATTGTGAGAAGGTCTTGTATATGATAAATCTTCCTGATATCTCCAATTTCTTTTTTCTGGATTTATATTTTCATATGTTTTGGTATTAGATTTATTTGCTTTCTTGAATAAATTTCCTGTTGTGATATTTTCAGTTGTATCTAGATTTGTAGTATTGGTTTGTGTGTTGCTAGGTGTATAAGATTCTGAATAGTCTTGTTCATCTCTTTTAAATTTTCTCCATTTTGTCTCTAGAATATTGTTCCTTACATTAGTTATATTCGTTATTATTTCTTTCTGCCTTTCTTTTATCCTTTGATCATCCATATGATTAATCAATTTTTCTTTGTACTCATTAATATTTTTCCCTATATTTTCCAACGATCTGTTTCTAGATTTTATCAGTATTCTGAGTAGATCTAATGATGCTTTTTCTAGTGTTTCATACCATTCTTTATTGTGATCATCTTCTAATATGAATGTACAGTTTTTCTTTAACCTTAGGCCCCTTGGGACCATCTCTTTGTCTATATATTTTTGTGTAAAGGTTAACTCAGCTTTCAGTTTGATCTCTTTTACTAAGGATTCCTCTAATTTGTCCATTATTTCTCCATTATTGCTAGGTATATTGTCTTGTATAGTACTGGGTTGTATACCCATACTGCCTAATATATCATCTCTGAGATTAAAAATATCCATTTTTGGATATTTCAGGAGAATGTGTCAGACAGACAAATGAGAGATACAATTCTATCTTAAATATAAGGAAAGAGTCTGGACACTTTCTCACCCTCTTAGCCTTTCAAGTAAGACTAAGATCTCTCAACTTAGTCTAATTAATTTTTATTTAGGAACTTCAGGAATGTGAAAGGCGCTGGGAAGCTGAGGGTTAATATAGATGAGTCAAAATGACTGTTAATAAAAAGTATCTGTGACTGTTCGTGAATTTTGGTAATTTAAAGATTTGTTGTTTAACAAGGTTTAAATATGGGTGAATTATATCACATATGAAGTAGAAACAGTTATTCATATAGCAAATTCCGTTAGGATAATCAACCCAACAACTAGGTAAAATAAACAAATGAGATTTAATAAAAAGATTTTTTGCATATAAAAGATACAGTAAAATACGGTTGTGGCCACAACTACAATAAAAAATGATAATTCGAAGACAGTATCAGAAATATAAACAGTGAATGTGTTGTCTTGTTAAAATATTCCTTATAGGCTTTAGACTGACATATCGTTTAGGATTTATGATTTTAAACACTTAATAGTGGAAATAAACATTAGTAGCTAAGGAATTTTGCAATCAATAGTGAAGTATAGTATTTGGTAGTGAAGATATTTGAAAGTCTTATGAACGGTAATCATAAATTAATTTCTTGGTAATTCCGGTGGTGTTAGTGCTTAGTATCAACGTTCCAAACACTCCTATGCTGATAGCACAAGAGGTTACAGGTGATGTGAGAACAAATTAACAATTCTTCAGTGTCAGGTATTTTTTCAAGTGATGCAATTTGTTAACCAACAATTCAAATATATTTGTTGAATTACTATGTATATATCTTAATTGAATATAATAACTTTAAAATAAACTTTACTTGTATATTATGATTTGTAAAAACGGGAAATGAATGGTATAAAATCGGGAATAAATGGTATAAAATCGGGAATAAATGGTATCAAATCTATAAACCTGTTTGATTGTTTATAGTGTATATATGTAAGAATTCTTACTTTGCCTAAGTTTTGCTATTTGGAGGTTATAATCAATTTATGACATATGTATCGGAGATGTATCTAGTTGTTATATGGAATTAATTTTTAGATGAATTCATTTGAATGGGGTGATGAAGGACTAGTTCTATAATGCACCCTTCGCTTAAATAAAGGGATTGAGATCTAATTCTGCGTTGAGCCCTCCTGGGATTAATGCTGAAAAGTTTACTATCAATTCAGCTTCTACTAAGAGTAATTTTTTTGTTGTGTCCCCCCCTCTTTTAGATAATATTTTCCTAAGGCCCCAATATAATAACCCTTTGGTGCTCTGATTGTGTTCTTTTTTGAAATGTAGGGATAGTTGGTGATCTTCAAAGCCTCTTTCAATATTATTCAGATGTTGTCTTATTCTATCTTTGAGAGGTTGTCCCGTTTGGCCTAAATATTGTTTTTTACACGGACATTGGATTAAATAGACCACATTTGTGTCAGTACATTTTATGGTGTCTTTGATTTTCAATTTGAAACTAGAGTTTGTAGATTCAACCATTTTGCTCCTCTTACTGAATTTACAGGCTTTACATTTATGGCAAGGATAATATCCTTCAAGATTATTCCCTAGAACATCTTTATTCGATTTACCTTTATTATATTCACTAGGGGCTAGTATTGCCTTTAAATTTTTACATTTTCTATAGATGATTTTGGGTTTTGATTGTGCAATATCATTTAAAAAATTTATTCAAGAAAGCAAATAAATCTAATACCAAAACATATGAAAATATAAATCCAGAAAAAAGAAATTGGAGATATCAGGAAGATTTATCATATACAAGACCTTACAAGACCTTCTCACAATTTCCATCATAAACCTACATACACAGAAAATTATCAATATAGAAATCAATTTAGATATGATAGACCCTACAATTATTACAATTACACTAATCACCATAACAATCAAAATGATTTTTTCAGAAGAGAGAGAACAGATCATCATAACTACAGAAATGATCATAATAATTATAAAAATTTCGAATATTGAAATGATTATAAAAATGACTATAGAAATGACTATAGGAATGAAAATAGAAATCAGGAAAGAAATTGGAATAGGACCAATTATAATGATAAGAGGCAACAAAATTAAATTTGGAAACAACAAGAAAACACTACTCCATATAGAGGTCAGCAATCTAATACAGGGGATAATACCTATAATAGCAGGAAAACTAAACCCAACACAGAAACAAATAAACCACACATCCCAGCTGCACCTATCGAATTAGAGAATAGATTTAAACTATTTGAAGACAATAATGAAGGCATGGAAAATTCCAACTCTTTTTTAGGCAAGGGCCCAGCCGCAGAGGGCACATCTTGGGGCACAAATATAGAACACTTCCCAGAGAGAAATTGGGTTCAAAAAGGAAAAAGAAGATTAGAGGAAAGAGAGGGAGAGGAAAACAGAATGGAAAAAAGGTGGAGATAGTTAACACTACAGGGATTTTAAACCTCAGTAAAACAACTTTAAATAGAGAACAGGAAAGAGTCTTAAGTAAGGGACTTTCATTTGCACCCACTAGCAAATTAAATAAATTCAACACTCTTGTAAACATAAATCAATATGTAAGGAAACTTACCCTAAAAAGATATTTCATGAAAAATCCAATAGAAAACCAGATAGATACTAGGATGAATAGGATACCCACTAATACTCTAAGAGACGCCTATACACATACAGATTTGAAGGCAAAGTCTAATTTTTATCCAACCCAAGAAAAAGGAAAATATATAGAATTGTTTGAAAAAGCAGTTAAAGATGAAATTTATAAATACAATGGAAAAAATCGGACAAAATTTAACTTAACTAAAAAAGAAAACGACGTAATTAGGGAATTAAGTAATAACCCTGACATTATAATAAAAATGGCGGACAAAGGGGGAGGAGTAGTAATCCTAGACACTGCTGATTATGTGGAGGAAGCCAATAGACTTCTAAACGACAAAGAAACCTATATAAAACTAGACCAAAATCCAATTAAAGACATGATGATAAAACTTGATGAAATACTATTTGAAGCAAAAAAAGAGAACATACTCAATAATAAAGAACTACAATTTATAAAACAAACCAATCCTGTAACCCCTATATTCTATTATTTACCTAAAATACACAAATCCCTCAGTAAACCCCCAGGTAGGCCTATTATTTCAGGTATCAACTCTCTAACATCCAACCTTTCCCAGTATGTAGACAGATTTCTACAACCATATGTTAAAAAACTCCCTACACATCTTAAAGACTCTACACATTTTCTAAATATACTAAATCATATAGAATGGAATGAGAACTTACTTCTGGTAACCTGTGATGTAAGCTCACTATATACCAATATCCAACATAATTTAGGAATAAATGCAGTGAAACAATTTCTTCATAATGATGAATCCATACCAATTCAACAATCAGACTTCATTCTCAAATGTATAGAATTTATTCTAAAAAATAATTACTTTAATTTCAATGGGAATTATTTCCTACAAAAAAAGGGAACAGCAATGGGTACGAGGTTTGCGCCCAGTTACGCAAATTTATTTATGGGTCAATTCGAACGTACTAATATTCTTGAAACCCCCTGGAGCGCAAACCTCGTACTCTTAGAGATATATAGATGACCTTTTTTTGTATGGGCTGGTGGTATAGACCTACTTATTTTATTCATGCAAGACCTAAATAATAACTCGTGGGGTCTCTCTTTTACATACGAATACAATACCAAATCTATAAACCACTTAGATATCACAGTTGAAATTATGGAAAATCAAATAAAAACAAAAACCTACTTCAAACCAGTAGATTCTAATAATTATGTACACTTCAATAGCTGTCATAACGATCTCTGGAAACTCAACATACCCAAAAGTCAATTTATGAGACTTAGAAAAAACTGTTCTGATATACAAGATTTCAAGATACAATCAACTATTCTTGAAAACAAATTTATTGAAAGAGGCTATGACAAAGAACTGATAAAGAAATCACATAATACTGCATTAACAACTGACAGAAAAGTTCTATTAACAACAAAAGACAGAAGCACCCCACAAGGTGAACTCAAGTCATATGAGACAGCATTTATAACCCAATATACTGCAGATTTCCAGAGTGTCAAAAAAATTCTGTATAAACACTGGCATTATATCCAGAAAGACCTATTTTTAAATGATATTGCACAATCAAAACCCAAAATCATCTATAGAAAATGTAAAAATTTAGAGGCAATACTAGCCCATAGTGAATATAATAAAGGTAAATCGAATAAAGATGTTCTAGGGAATAATCTTGAAGGATATTATCCTTGCCATAAATGTAAAGCCTGTAAATTCAGTAAGAGGAGCAAAATGGTTGAATCTACAAACTCTAGTTTCAAATTGAAAATCAAAGACACCATAAAATGTACTGACACAAATGTGGTCTATTTAATCCAATGTCCATGTAAAAAACAATATTTAGGCCAAACGGGACAACCTCTCAAAGATAGAATAAGACAACATCTGAATAATATTGAAAGAGGCTTTGAAGATCACCAACTATCCCTACATTTCAAAAAAGAACACAATCAGAGCACCAAAGGGTTATTATATTGGGGCCTTAGGAAAATATTATCTAAAAGAGGGGGGGACACAACAAAAAAATTACTCTTAGTAGAAGCTGAATTGATAGTAAACTTTTCATCATTAATCCCAGGAGGGCTCAACGCAGAATTAGATCTCAATCCCTTTATTTAAGCGAAGGGTGCATTATAGAACTAGTCCTTCATCACCCCATTCAAATGAATTCATCTAAAAATTAATTCCATATAACAACTAGATACATCTCCGATACATATGTCATAAATTGATTATAACCTCCAAATAGCAAAACTTAGGCAAAGTAAGAATTCTTACATATATACACTATAAACAATCAAACAGGTTTATAGATTTGATACCATTTATTCCCGATTTTATACCATTTATTCCCGATTTTATACCATTCATTTCCCGTTTTTACAAATCATAATATACAAGTAAAGTTTATTTTAAAGTTATTATATTCAATTAAGATATATACATAGTAATTCAACAAATATATTTGAATTGTTGGTTAACAAAGGAATTTAAAACAATATTCATATAGCAAAAAATGTGAAATTTTAAGTTAAGGAAAATTCATAATGTCCCTTTAAGTACCGATATTGTCTTAAACATATAAGTCTTTTTTAGAAATAACGATACAACTACCTCTAAGACCATGTTTTCTACATACGGGTCCTACATACGGGTACCGAAAACACTTCAAAAGGCTCCAAACAATCCACAGTAAAATATCTTGATAAAGGCACCAAGTGTGCTGAAACGCGTAGAAGTATCTGTGGATCTGTTGTTGTTTGCAACTCACTCATCCCAAGATAGTTGCTAGCTGCCAACTACAGGAGGAATATCATGCAGCATAGCACCTTACGAAACCAGCAGAGAATCAACAGGGCTACATCCGACAGTGAAGCGGCTGCGAGTACTTCCGCCGTGCAAGGACAACGCCGGCCAGGGAGCGCAGCCAGGTAAGTCTGTCTCAAGCCATATCTTTTGCACTTCGTTCATAAGGATAATAACATCCACAGAAACATACCGATAGATTATCGGACTTGAAACACTGTGAATATTAACAACTGACTTTGAACCAACTATCGTCTCCCACGTAACACACAGCTGCATATATTATATAACCGGAGCAACACTGCACATTAGAAAAAAAGTTACACATTAGAAAAAAAGTTACACTTGGATACAAGTAACAATTGTATTGAGAAAAGTCACCTTTTATTTTGGATACAAATTGCATCACTTGAAAAAATACCTGACACTGAAGAATTGTTAATTTGTTCTCACATCACCTGTAACCTCTTGTGCTATCAGCATAGGAGTGTTTGGAACGTTGATACTAAGCACTAACACCACCGGAATTACCAAGAAATTAATTTATGATTACCGTTCATAAGACTTTCAAATATCTTCACTACCAAATACTGTACTTCACTATTGATTGCAAAATTCCTTAGCTACTAATGTTTATTTCTTTCATGTAATTAGCAAGAGTCCATGAGCTAGTGACGTATGGGATATACATTCCTACCAGGAGGGGCAAAGTTTCCCAAACCTCAAAATGCCTATAAATACACCCCTCACCACACCCACAATTCAGTTTTTACAAACTTTGCCTCCGATGGAGGTGGTGAAGTAAGTTTGTGCTAGATTCTACGTTGATATGCGCTCCGCAGCAAGTTGGAGCCCGGTTTTCCTCTCAGCGTGCAGTGAATGTCAGAGGGATCTGAGGAGAGTATTGCCTATTTGAATGCAGTGATCTCCTTCTAAGGGGTCTATTTCATAGGTTCTCTGTTATCGGTCGTAGAGATTCATCTCTTACCTCCCTTTTCAGATCGACGATATACTCTTATATACCATTACCTCTGCTGATTCTCGTTTCAGTACTGGTTTGGCTTTCTACAAACATGTAGATGAGTGTCCTGGGGTAAGTAAATCTTATTTTCTGTGACACTCTAAGCTATGGTTGGGCACTTTGTTTATAAAGTTCTAAATATATGTATTCAAACATTTATTTGCCTTGACTCAGAATGTTCAACTTTCCTTATTTTTCAGACAGTCAGTTTCATATTTGGGATAATGCATTTGATTTAATCATTTTTTCTTACCTTCAAAAATTTGACTTTTTTCCCTGTGGGCTGTTAGGCTCGTGGGGGCTGAAAATGCTTCATTTTATTGCGTCATTCTTGGCGCAGACTTTTTTGGCGCAAAAATTCTTTTCCGTTTCCGGCGTCATACGTGTCATGTCATTTTTGGCGCCAAAAAGCATTTAGGCGCCAAATAATGTGGGCGTCTTATTTGGCGCTAAAAAATATGGGCGTCGCTTTTGTCTCCACATTATTTAAGTCTCATTTTTCATTGCTTCTGGTTGCTAGAAGCTTGTTCTTTGGCATTTTTTCCCATTCCTGAAACTGTCATTTAAGGAATTTGATCAATTTTGCTTTATATGTTGTTGTTTTTTCTCTTACATATTGCAAGATGTCTCACGTTGCATCTGAGTCAGAAGATACTACAGGAAAATCGCTGTCTAGTGCTGGATCTACCAAAGCTAAGTGTATCTGCTGTAAACTTTTGGTAGCTATTCCTCCAGCTGTTGTTTGTATTGATTGTCATGACAAACTTGTTAATGCAGATAATATTTCCTTTAGTAAAGTACCATTGCCTGTTGCAGTTCCTTCAACATCTAAGGTGCAGAATGTTCCTGATGACATAAGAGATTTTGTTTCTGAATCCATAAAGAAGGCTATGTCTGTTATTTCTCCTTCTAGTAAACGTAAAAAATCTTTTAAAACTTCTCTCCCTACAGATGAATTTTTAAATGAACATCATCATTCTGATTCTGATGACTCTTCTGGTTCAGAGGATTCTGTCTCAGAGGTTGATGCTGATAAATCTTCATATTTATTTAAAATGGAATTTATTCGTTCTTTACTTAAAGAAGTTCTAATTGCTTTAGAAATAGAGGATTCTGGTCCTCTTGATACTAATTCTAAACGTTTGGATAAGGTATTTAAATCTCCTGTGGTTATTCCAGAAGTTTTTCCTGTTCCTAATGCTATTTCTGCAGTAATTTCCAAAGAATGGGATAAATTGGGTAATTCATTTACTCCTTCTAAACGTTTTAAGCAATTATATCCTGTGCCGTCTGACAGATTAGAATTTTGGGACAAAATCCCTAAAGTTGATGGGGCTATTTCTACCCTTGCTAAACGTACTACTATTCCTACGTCAGATGGTACTTCGTTTAAGGATCCTTTAGATAGGAAAATTGAATCCTTTCTAAGAAAAGCTTATCTGTGTTCAGGTAATCTTCTTAGACCTGCTATATCTTTGGCTGATGTTGCTGCAGCTTCAACTTTTTGGTTGGAAACCTTAGCGCAACAAGTAACACATCATGATTCTCATGATATTATTATTCTTCTTCAGCATGCTAATAATTTTATCTGTGATGCCATCTTTGATATTATCAGGGTTGATGTCAGGTTTATGTCTCTAGCTATTTTAGCTAGAAGAGGTTTATGGCTTAAGACTTGGAATGCTGATATGGCTTCTAAATCAACTCTACTTTCCATTTCTTTCCAGGGTAATAAATTATTTGGTTCTCAGTTGGATTCTATTATTTCAACTGTTACTGGTGGGAAAGGAACTTTTTTACCACAGGATAAAAAATCTAAGGGTAAAAACAGAGCTAATAATCGTTTTCGTTCCTTTCGTTTCAACAAAGAACAAAAACCTGATCCTTCATCCTCAGGAGCAGTTTCAGTTTGGAAACCATCTCCAATCTGGAATAAATCCAAGCCAGCCAGAAAGGCAAAGCCTGCTTCTAAGTCCACATGAAGGTGCGGCCCTCATTCCAGCTCAGCTGGTAGGGGGCAGGTTACGTTTTTTCAAAGAAATTTGGATCAATTCTGTTCACAATCTTTGGATTCAGAACATTGTCTCAGAAGGGTACAGAATTGGTTTCAAGATGAGACCTCCTGCAAAGAGATTTTTTCTTTCCCGTGTCCCAGTAAATCCAGTAAAAGCTCAAGCATTTCTGAATTGTGTTTCAGATCTAGAGTTGACTGGAGTAATTATGCCAGTTCCAGTTCAGGAACAGGGGATGCGGTTTTATTCAAATCTCTTCATTGTACCAAAGAAGGAGAATTCCTTCAGACCAGTTCTGGATCTAAAAATATTGAATCGTTATGTAAGGATACCAACGTTCAAGATGGTAACTGTAAGGACTATCTTGCCTTTTGTTCAGCAAGGGAATTATATGTCCACAATAGATTTACAGGATGCATATCTACATATTCCGATTCATCCGGATCATTATCGGTTCCTGAGATTCTCTTTTCTGGACAAGCATTACCAGTTTGTAGCTCTGCCGTTTGGCCTTGCTACAGCTCCAAGAATTTTTACAAAGGTTCTCGGTGCCCTTCTGTCTGTAATCAGAGAACAGGGTATTGTGGTATTTCCTTATTTGGACGATATCTTGGTACTTGCTCAGTCTTTACATTTAGCAGAATTTCATACGAATCGACTTGTGTTGTTTCTTCAAGATCATGGTTGGAGGATCAATTTACCAAAAAGTTCATTGATTCCTCAGACAAGGGTAACCTTTCTGGGTTTCCAAATAGATTCAGTGTCCATGACTCTGTCTTTAACAGACAAGAGGCGTCTAAAACTGATGGCAGCTTGTCGAAACCTTCAGTCACAATCATTCCCTTCGGTAGCCTTATGCATGGAGATTCTAGGTCTTATGACTGCTGCATCGGACGCGATCCCCTTTGCTCGTTTTCACATGCGACCTCTTCAGCTTTGTATGCTGAATCAATGGTGCAAGGATTACACAAAGATATCTCAATTAATATCTTTAAAACCGATTGTTCGACACTCTCTAACGTGGTGGACAGATCACCATCGTTTAATTCAGGGGGCTTCTTTTTTGCTTCCGACCTGGACTGTAATTTCAACAGATGCAAGTCTCTCAGGTTGGGGAGCTGTGTGGGGATCTCTGACGGCACAAGGAGTTTGGGAATCTCAGGAGGTGAGATTACCGATCAATATTTTGGAACTCCGTGCAATTTTCAGAGCTCTTCAGTTTTGGCCTCTTCTGAAGAGAGAATCGTTCATTTGTTTTCAGACAGACAATGTCACAACTGTGGCATACATCAATCATCAAGGAGGAACTCACAGTCCTCTGGCTATGAAAGAAGTATCTCGAATTTTGGTTTGGGCGGAATCCAGCTCCTGTCTAATCTCTGCGGTTCATATCCCAGGTGTAGACAATTGGGAAGCGGATTATCTCAGTCGCCAAACGTTGCATCCGGGCGAATGGTCTCTTCACCCAGAGGTATTTCTTCAGATCGTTCAAATGGGGGAACTTCCAGAAATAGATTTGATGGCGTCCCATCTAAACAAGAAACTTCCCAGGTATCTGTCCAGATCCCGGGATCCTCAGGCGGAGGCAGTGGATGCATTATCACTTCCTTGGAAGTATCATCCTGCCTATATCTTTCCGCCTCTAGTTCTTCTTCCAAGAGTAATCTCCAAGGTTCTGAAGGAATGCTCGTTTGTTCTGCTGGTAGCTCCGGCATGGCCTCACAGGTTTTGGTATGCGGATCTTGTCCGGATGGCCTCTTGCCAACCGTGGACTCTTCCGTTAAGACCAGACCTTCTGTCACAAGGTCCTTTTTTCCATCAGGATCTGAAATCCTTAAATTTAAAGGTATGGAGATTGAACGCTTGATTCTTCGTCAAAGAGGTTTCTCTGACGCTGTGATTAATACTATGTTACAGGCTCGTAAATCTGTATCTAGAGAGATATATTATAGAGTCTGGAAGACATATTTCTTGGTGTATTTCTCATCATTTTTCTTGGCATTCTTTCAGAATTCCGAGAATTTTACAGTTTCTTCAGGATGGTTTAGATAAAGGTTTATCCGCAAGTTCTTTGAAAGGACAAATCTCTGCTCTTTCTGTTCTTTTTCACAGAAAGATTGCTATTCTTCCTGATATTCATTGTTTTGTACAAGCTTTGGTTCGTATAAAACCTGTCATTAAGTCAATTTCTCCTCCTTGGAGTTTGAATTTGGTTCTGGGGGCTCTTCAAGCTCCTCCGTTTGAACCTATGCATTCATTGGACATTAAATTACTTTCTTGGAAAGTTTTGTTCCTTTTGGCCATCTCTTCTGCCAGAAGAGTTTCTGAATTATCTGCTCTTTCTTGTGAGTCTCCTTTTCTGAGTTTTCATCAGGATAAGGCGGTGTTGCGAACTTCTTTTGAATTTTTACCTAAAGTTGTGAATTCCAACAACATTAGTAGAGAAATTGTGGTTCCTTCATTATGTCCTAATCCTAAGAATTCTAAGGAGAAATCGTTGCATTCTTTGGATGTTGTTAGAGCTTTGAAATATTATGTTGAAGCTACTAAATCTTTCAGAAAGACTTCTAGTCTATTTGTTATCTATCTCCGGTTCTAGAAAAGGCCAGAAAGCTTCTGCCATTTCTTTGGCACCAATTATAATGATAAGAGGCAACAAAATCAAATTTGGAAACAACAAGAAAACACTACTCCATATAGAGGTCAGCAATCTAATACAGGGGATAATACCTATAATAGCAGGAAAACTAAACCCAACACAGAAACAAATAAACCACACATCCCAGCTGCACCTATCGAATTAGAGAATAGATTTAAACTATTTGAAGACAATAATGAAGGCATGGAAAATTCCAACTCTTTTTTAGGCAAGGGCCCAGCCGCAGAGGGCACATCTTGGGGCACAAATATAGAACACTTCCCAGAGAGAAATTGGGTTCAAAAAGGAAAAAGAAGATTAGAGGAAAGAGAGGGAGAGGAAAACAGAATGGAAAAAAGGTGGAGATAGTTAACACTACAGGGATTTTCAACCTCAGTAAAACAACTTTAAATGGAGAACAGGAAAGAGTCTTAAGTAAGGGACTTTCATTTGCACCCACTAGCAAATTAAATAAATTCAACACTCTTGTAAACATAAATCAATATGTAAGGAAACTTACCCTAAAAAGATATTTCATGAAAAATCCAATAGAAAACCAGATAGATACTAGGATGAATAGGATACCCACTAATACTCTAAGAGACGCCTATACACATACAGATTTGAAGGCAAAGTCTAATTTTTATCCAACCCAAGAAAAAGGAAAATATATAGAATTGTTTGAAAAAGCAGTTAAAGATGAAATTTATAAATACAATGGAAAAAATCGGACAAAATTTAACTTAACTAAAAAAGAAAACGACGTAATTAGGGAATTAAGTAATAACCCTGACATTTTAATAAAAATGGCGGACAAAGGGGGAGGAGTAGTAATCCTAGACACTGCTGATTATGTGGAGGAAGCCAATAGACTTCTAAACGACAAAGAAACCTATATAAAACTAGACCAAAATCCAATTAAAGACATGATGATAAAACTTGATGAAATACTATTTGAAGCAAAAAAAGAGAACATACTCAATAATAAAGAACTACAATTTATAAAACAAACCAATCCTGTAACCCCTATATTCTATTATTTACCTAAAATACACAAATCCCTCAGTAAACCCCCAGGTAGGCCTATTATTTCAGGTATCAACTCTCTAACATCCAACCTTTCCCAGTATGTAGACAGATTTCTACAACCATATGTTAAAAAACTCCCTACACATCTTAAAGACTCTACACATTTTCTAAATATACTAAATCATATAGAATGGAATGAGAACTTACTTCTGGTAACCTGTGATGTAAGTTCACTATATACCAATATCCAACATAATTTAGGAATAAATGCAGTGAAACAATTTCTTCATAATGATGAATCCATACCAATTCAACAATCAGACTTCATTCTCAAATGTATAGAATTTATTCTAAAAAATAATTACTTTAATTTCAATGGGAATTATTTCCTACAAAAAAAGGGAACAGCAATGGGTACGAGGTTTGCGCCCAGTTACGCAAATTTATTTATGGGTCAATTCGAACGTACTAATATTCTTGAAACCCCCTGGAGCGCAAACCTCGTACTCTTTAAGAGATATATAGATGATCTTTTTTTTGTATGGGCTGGTGGTATAGACCTACTTATTTTATTCATGCAAGACCTAAATAATAACTCGTGGGGTCTCTCTTTTACATACGAATACAATACCAAATCTATAAACCACTTAGATATCACAGTTGAAATTATGGAAAATCAAATAAAAACAAAAACCTACTTCAAACCAGTAGATTCTAATAATTATGTACACTTCAATAGCTGTCATAACGATCTCTGGAAACTCAACATACCCAAAAGTCAATTTATGAGACTTAGAAAAAACTGTTCTGATATACAAGATTTCAAGATACAATCAACTATTCTTGAAAACAAATTTATTGAAAGAGGCTATGACAAAGAACTGATAAAGAAATCACATAATACTGCATTAACAACTGACAGAAAAGTTCTATTAACAACAAAAGACAGAAGCACCCCACAAGGTGAACTCAAGTCATATGAGACAGCATTTATAACCCAATATACTGCAGATTTCCAGAGTGTCAAAAAAATTCTGTATAAACACTGGCATTATATCCAGAAAGACCCATTTTTAAATGATATTGCACAATCAAAACCCAAAATCATCTATAGAAAATGTAAAAATGTAAAGGCAATACTAGCCCCTAGTGAATATAATAAAGGTAAATCGAATAAAGATGTTCTAGGGAATAATCTTGAAGGATATTATCCTTGCCATAAATGTAAAGCCTGTAAATTCAGTAAGAGGAGCAAAATGGTTGAATCTACAAACTCTAGTTTCAAATTGAAAATCAAAGACACCATAAAATGTACTGACACAAATGTGGTCTATTTAATCCAATGTCCGTGTAAAAAACAATATTTAGGCCAAACGGGACAACCTCTCAAAGATAGAATAAGACAACATCTGAATAATATTGAAAGAGGCTTTGAAGATCACCAACTATCCCTACATTTCAAAAAAGAACACAATCAGAGCACCAAAGGGTTATTATATTGGGGCCTTAGGAAAATATTATCTAAAAGAGGGGGGGACACAACAAAAAAATTACTCTTAGTAGAAGCTGAATTGATAGTAAACTTTTCATCATTAATCCCAGGAGGGCTCAACGCAGAATTAGATCTCAATCCCTTTATTTAAGCGAAGGGTGCATTATAGAACTAGTCCTTCATCACCCCATTCAAATGAATTCATCTAAAAATTAATTCCATATAACAACTAGATACATCTCCGATACATATGTCATAAATTGATTATAACCTCCAAATAGCAAAACTTAGGCAAAGTAAGAATTCTTACATATATACACTATAAACAATCAAACAGGTTTATAGATTTGATACCATTTATTCCCGATTTTATACCATTTATTCCCGATTTTATACCATTCATTTCCCGTTTTTACAAATCATAATATACAAGTAAAGTTTATTTTAAAGTTATTATATTCAATTAAGATATATACATAGTAATTCAACAAATATATTTGAATTGTTGGTTAACAAAGGAATTTAAAACAATATTCATATAGCAAAAAATGTGAAATTTTAAGTTAAGGAAAATTCATAATGTCCCTTTAAGTACCGATATTGTCTTAAACATATAAGTCTTTTTTAGAAATAACGATACAACTACCTCTAAGACCATGTTTTCTACATACGGGTCCTACATATGGGTACCGAAAACACTTCAAAAGGCTCCATACAATCCACAGTAAAATATCTTGATAAAGGCACCAAGTGTGCTGAAACGCGTAGAAGTATCTGTGGATCTGTTGTTGTTTGCAACTCACTCATCCCAAGATAGTTGCTAGCTGCCAACTACAGGAGGAATATCACGCAGCATAGCACCTTACGAAACCAGCGGAGAATCAACAGGGCTACATCCGACAGTGAAGCGGCTGCGAGTACTTCCGCCGTGCAAGGACAACGCCGGCCAGGGAGCGCAGCCAGGTAAGTCTGTCTCAAGCCATATCTTTTGCACTTCGTTCATAAGGATAATAACATCTACAGAAACATACCGATAGATTATCGGACTTGAAACACTGTGAATATTAACAACTGACTTTGAACCAACTATCGTCTCCCACGTAACACACAGCTGCATATATTATATAACCGGAGCAACACTGCACATTAGAAAAAAAGTTACACATTAGAAAAAAAGTTACACTTGGATACAAGTAACAATTGTATTGAGAAAAGTCACCTTTTATTTTGGATACAAATTGCATCACTTGAAAAAATACCTGACACTGAAGAATTGTTAATTTGTTCTCACATCACCTGTAACCTCTTGTGCTATCAGCATAGGAGTGTTTGGAACGTTGATACTAAGCACTAACACCACCGGAATTACCAAGAAATTAATTTATGATTACCGTTCATAAGACTTTCAAATATCTTCACTACCAAATACTATACTTCACTATTGATTGCAAAATTCCTTAGCTACTAATGTTTATTTCTTTCATGTAATTAGCAAGAGTCCATGAGCTAGTGACGTATGGGATATACATTCCTACCAGGAGGGGCAAAGTTTCCCAAACCTCAAAATGCCTATAAATACACCCCTCACCACACCCACAATTCAGTTTTTACAAACTTTGCCTCCGATGGAGGTGGTGAAGTAAGTTTGTGCTAGATTCTACGTTGATATGCGCTCCGCAGCAAGTTGGAGCCCGGTTTTCCTCTCAGCGTGCAGTGAATGTCAGAGGGATGTGAGGAGAGTATTGCCTATTTGAATGCAGTGATCTCCTTCTAAGGGGTCTATTTCATAGGTTCTCTGTTATCGGTCGTAGAGATTCATCTCTTACCTCCCTTTTCAGATCGACGATATACTCTTATATACCATTACCTCTGCTGATTCTCGTTTCAGTACTGGTTTGGCTTTCTACAAACATGTAGATGAGTGTCCTGGGGTAAGTAAATCTTATTTTCTGTGACACTCTAAGCTATGGTTGGGCACTTTGTTTATAAAGTTCTAAATATATGTATTCAAACATTTATTTGCCTTGACTCAGAATGTTCAACTTTCCTTATTTTTCAGACAGTCAGTTTCATATTTGGGATAATGCATTTGATTTAATCATTTTTTCTTACCTTCAAAAATTTGACTTTTTTCCCTGTGGGCTGTTAGGCTCGCGGGGGCTGAAAATGCTTCATTTTATTGCGTCATTCTTGGCGCAGACTTTTTTGGCGCAAAAATTCTTTTCCGTTTCCGGCGTCATACGTGTCGCCGGAAGTTGCGTCATTTTTTGACGTTATTTTGCGCCAAAAATGTCGGCGTTCCGGATGTGGCGTCATTTTTGGCGCCAAAAAGCATTTAGGCGCCAAATAATGTGGGCGTCTTATTTGGCGCTAAAAAATATGGGCGTCGCTTTTGTCTCCACATTATTTAAGTCTCATTTTTCATTGCTTCTGGTTGCTAGAAGCTTGTTCTTTGGCATTTTTTCCCATTCCTGAAACTGTCATTTAAGGAATTTGATCAATTTTGCTTTATATGTTGTTGTTTTTTCTCTTACATATTGCAAGATGTCTCACGTTGCATCTGAGTCAGAAGATACTACAGGAAAATCGCTGTCTAGTGCTGGATCTACCAAAGCTAAGTGTATCTGCTGTAAACTTTTGGTAGCTATTCCTCCAGCTGTTGTTTGTATTGATTGTCATGACAAACTTGTTAATGCAGATAATATTTCCTTTAGTAAAGTACCATTGCCTGTTGCAGTTCCTTCAACATCTAAGGTGCAGAATGTTCCTGATGACATAAGAGATTTTGTTTCTGAATCCATAAAGAAGGCTATGTCTGTTATTTCTCCTTCTAGTAAACGTAAAAAATCTTTTAAAACTTCTCTCCCTACAGATGAATTTTTAAATGAACATCATCATTCTGATTCTGATGACTCTTCTGGTTCAGAGGATTCTGTCTCAGAGGTTGATGCTGATAAATCTTCATATTTATTTAAAATGGAATTTATTCGTTCTTTACTTAAAGAAGTTCTAATTGCTTTAGAAATAGAGGATTCTGGTCCTCTTGATACTAATTCTAAACGTTTGGATAAGGTATTTAAATCTCCTGTGGTTATTCCAGAAGTTTTTCCTGTTCCTAATGCTATTTCTGCAGTAATTTCCAAAGAATGGGATAAATTGGGTAATTCATTTACTCCTTCTAAACGTTTTAAGCAATTATATCCTGTGCCGTCTGACAGATTAGAATTTTGGGACAAAATCCCTAAAGTTGATGGGGCTATTTCTACCCTTGCTAAACGTACTACTATTCCTACGTCAGATGGTACTTCGTTTAAGGATCCTTTAGATAGGAAAATTGAATCCTTTCTAAGAAAAGCTTATCTGTGTTCAGGTAATCTTCTTAGACCTGCTATATCTTTGGCTGATGTTGCTGCAGCTTCAACTTTTTGGTTGGAAACCTTAGCGCAACAAGTAACACATCATGATTCTCATGATATTATTATTCTTCTTCAGCATGCTAATAATTTTATCTGTGATGCCATCTTTGATATTATCAGGGTTGATGTCAGGTTTATGTCTCTAGCTATTTTAGCTAGAAGAGCTTTATGGCTTAAGACTTGGAATGCTGATATGGCTTCTAAATCAACTCTACTTTCCATTTCTTTCCAGGGTAATAAATTATTTGGTTCTCAGTTGGATTCTATTATTTCAACTGTTACTGGTGGGAAAGGAACTTTTTTACCACAGGATAAAAAATCTAAGGGTAAAAACAGAGCTAATAATCGTTTTCGTTCCTTTCGTTTCAACAAAGAACAAAAACCTGATCCTTCATCCTCAGGAGCAGTTTCAGTTTGGAAACCATCTCCAATCTGGAATAAATCCAAGCCAGCCAGAAAGGCAAAGCCTGCTTCTAAGTCCACATGAAGGTGCGGCCCTCATTCCAGCTCAGCTGGTAGGGGGCAGGTTACGTTTTTTCAAAGAAATTTGGATCAATTCTGTTCACAATCTTTGGATTCAGAACATTGTTTCAGAAGGGTACAGAATTGGTTTCAAGATGAGACCTCCTGCAAAGAGATTTTTTCTTTCCCGTGTCCCAGTAAATCCAGTAAAAGCTCAAGCATTTCTGAATTGTGTTTCAGATCTAGAGTTGACTGGAGTAATTATGCCAGTTCCAGTTCAGGAACAGGGGATGGGGTTTTATTCAAATCTCTTCATTGTACCAAAGAAGGAGAATTCCTTCAGACCAGTTCTGGATCTAAAAATATTGAATCGTTATGTAAGGATACCAACGTTCAAGATGGTAACTGTAAGGACTATCTTGCCTTTTGTTCAGCAAGGGAATTATATGTCCACAATAGATTTACAGGATGCATATCTACATATTCCGATTCATCCGGATCATTATCGGTTCCTGAGATTCTCTTTTCTGGACAAGCATTACCAGTTTGTGGCTCTGCCGTTTGGCCTTGCTACAGCTCCAAGAATTTTTACAAAGGTTCTCGGTGCCCTTCTGTCTGTAATCAGAGAACAGGGTATTGTGGTATTTCCTTATTTGGATGATATCTTGGTACTTGCTCAGTCTTTACATTTAGCAGAATTTCATACGAATCGACTTGTGTTGTTTCTTCAAGATCATGGTTGGAGGATCAATTTACCAAAAAGTTCATTGATTCCTCAGACAAGGGTAACCTTTCTGGGTTTCCAAATAGATTCAGTGTCCATGACTCTGTCTTTAACAGACAAGAGGCGTCTAAAACTGATGGCAGCTTGTCGAAACCTTCAGTCACAATCATTCCCTTCGGTAGCCTTATGCATGGAGATTCTAGGTCTTATGACTGCTGCATCAGACGCGATCCCCTTTGCTCGTTTTCACATGCGACCTCTTCAGCTTTGTATGCTGAATCAATGGTGCAAGGATTACACAAAGATATCTCAATTAATATCTTTAAAACCGATTGTTCGACACTCTCTAACGTGGTGGACAGATCACCATCGTTTAATTCAGGGGGCTTCTTTTTTGCTTCCGACCTGGACTGTAATTTCAACAGATGCAAGTCTCTCAGGTTGGGGAGCTGTGTGGGGATCTCTGACGGCACAAGGAGTTTGGGAATCTCAGGAGGTGAGATTACCGATCAATATTTTGGAACTCCGTGCAATTTTCAGAGCTCTTCAGTTTTGGCCTCTTCTGAAGAGAGAATCGTTCATTTGTTTTCAGACAGACAATGTCACAACTGTGGCATACATCAATCATCAAGGAGGAACTCACAGTCCTCTGGCTATGAAAGAAGTATCTCGAATTTTGGTTTGGGCGGAATCCAGCTCCTGTCTAATCTCTGCGGTTCATATCCCAGGTGTAGACAATTGGGAAGCGGATTATCTCAGCCGCCAAACGTTGCATCCGGGCGAATGGTCTCTTCACCCAGAGGTATTTCTTCAGATCGTTCAAATGTGGGAACTTCCAGAAATAGATTTGATGGCGTCCCATCTAAACAAGAAACTTCCCAGGTATCTGTCCAGATCCCGGGATCCTCAGGCGGAGGCAGTGGATGCATTATCACTTCCTTGGAAGTATCATCCTGCCTATATCTTTCCACCTCTAGTTCTTCTTCCAAGAGTAATCTCCAAGATTCTGAAGGAATGCTCGTTTGTTCTGCTGGTAGCTCCGGCATGGCCTCACAGGTTTTGGTATGCGGATCTTGTCCGGATGGCCTCTTGCCAACCGTGGACTCTTCCGTTAAGACCAGACCTTCTGTCACAAGGTCCTTTTTTCCATCAGGATCTGAAATCCTTAAATTTAAAGGTATGGAGATTGAACGCTTGATTCTTCGTCAAAGAGGTTTCTCTGACGCTGTGATTAATACTATGTTACAGGCTCGTAAATCTGTATCTAGAGAGATATATTATAGAGTCTGGAAGACTTATATTTCTTGGTGTATTTCTCATCATTTTTCTTGGCATTCTTTCAGAATTCCGAGAATTTTACAGTTTCTTCAGGATGGTTTAGATAAAGGTTTATCCGCAAGTTCTTTGAAAGGACAAATCTCTGCTCTTTCTGTTCTTTTTCACAGAAAGATTGCTATTCTTCCTGATATTCATTGTTTTGTACAAGCTTTGGTTCGTATAAAACCTGTCATTAAGTCAATTTCTCCTCCTTGGAGTTTGAATTTGGTTCTGGGGGCTCTTCAAGCTCCTCCGTTTGAACCTATGCATTCATTGGACATTAAATTACTTTCTTGGAAAGTTGTGTTCCTTTTGGCCATCTCTTCTGCCAGAAGAGTTTCTGAATTATCTGCTCTTTCTTGTGAGTCTCCTTTTCTGATTTTTCATCA
Source organism: Bombina bombina (assembly GCF_027579735.1). Taxonomy (NCBI): domain Eukaryota; kingdom Metazoa; phylum Chordata; class Amphibia; order Anura; family Bombinatoridae; genus Bombina; species Bombina bombina. The sequence continues at coordinate 306,613,067 of NC_069504.1, read as the reverse complement.
GGATAAGGCGGTGTTGCGAACTTCTTTTGAATTTTTACCTAAAGTTGTGAATTCCAACAACATTAGTAGAGAAATTGTGGTTCCTTCATTATGTCCTAATCCTAAGAATTCTAAGGAGAAATCATTGCATTCTTTGGATGTTGTTAGAGCTTTGAAATATTATGTTGAAGCTACTAAATCTTTCAGAAAGACTTCTAGTCTATTTGTTATCTTTTCCGGTTCTAGAAAAGGCCAGAAAGCTTCTGCCATTTCTTTGGCATCTTGGTTGAAATCTTTAATTCATCTTGCCTATGTTGAGTCGGGTAAAACTCCGCCTCAGAGAATTACAGCTCATTCTACTAGGTCAGTTTCTACTTCCTGGGCGTTTAGGAATGAAGCTTCGGTTGATCAGATTTGCAAAGCAGCAACTTGGTCCTCTTTGCATACTTTTACTAAATTCTACCATTTTGATGTATTTTCTTCTTCTGAAGCAGTTTTTGGTAGAAAAGTACTTCAGGCAGCGGTTTCAGTTTGAATCTTCTGCTTATGTTTTTCGTTAAACTTTATTTTGGGTGTGGATTATTTTCAGCAGGAATTGGCTGTCTTTATTTTATCCCTCCCTCTCTAGTGACTCTTGTGTGGAAAGATCCACATCTTGGGTAATCATTATCCCATACGTCACTAGCTCATGGACTCTTGCTAATTACATGAAAAAAAACATAATTTATGTAAGAACTTACCTGATAAATTCATTTCTTTCATATTAGCAAGAGTCCATGAGGCCCGCCCTTTTTTTGGGGTGGTTATGATTTTTTTGTATAAAGCACAATTATTCCAATTCCTTATTTTATATGCTTTCGCACTTTTTTCTTATCACCCCACTTCTTGGCTATTCGTTAAACTGAATTGTGGGTGTGGTGAGGGGTGTATTTATAGGCGTTTTGAGGTTTGGGACACTTTGCCCCTCCTGGTAGGAATGTATATCCCATACGTCACTAGCTCATGGACTCTTGCTAATATGAAAGAAATGAATTTATCAGGTAAGTTCTTACATAAATTATGTTTTCCACTATTAAGTGTTTAAAATCATAAATCCTAAACGATATGTCAGTCTAAAGCCTATAAGGAATATTTTAACAAGACAACACATTCACTGTGTATATTTCTGATACTGTCTTCGAATTATCATTTTTTATTGTAGTTGTGGCCACAACCGTATTTTACTGTATCTTTTATATGCAAAAAATCTTTTTATTAAATCTCATTTGTTTATTTTACCTAGTTGTTGGGTTGATTATCCTAACGGAATTTGCTATATGAATAACTGTTTCTACTTCATATGTGATATAATTCACCCATATTTAAACCTTGTTAAACAACAAATCTTTAAATTACCAAAATTCACGAACAGTCACAGATACTTTTTATTAACAGTCATTTTGACTCATCTATATTAACCCTCAGCTTCCCAGCGCCTTTCACATTCCTGAAGTTCCTAAATAAAAATTAATTAGACTAAGTTGAGAGATCTTAGTCTTACTTGAAAGGCTAAGAGGGTGAGAAAGTGTCCAGACTCTTTCCTTATATTTAAGATAAAAAATGTAATTGGTCTAGTTTAAATCACTACATTCCTGGCATTTGGCCAGGGTAGTGAGTAGCGCCTTTTATTATTAGTATAACTGTGAGGTATATAACTTACTTATTCACAAACGCAATCTGGGCATCCTTTATCGAAGGACAGTTTTATGTTTAAGAACAAATAATAGTGGGCAGTACAAATATTTAAAACATTTCGGTTACACACATTTTTCTTTAATATTGGCTCTCTAAATCCATACTTAATTCTGTTATACTATTGAGTATTTATTTAACAGACCGGACTCTACCAACAGGTTAAAAACTATTACTTATCTAATCCACTGGATATACATCAATATTTAATATAGGAGTGTCTTGTGATATTTGATTAAACTGCTCTTTACTGTTCTTTTGCACAAGAAAGCAATACCTCTGCAAATAGTACTACCAGTGAGGCAAAATATTCTCAGTAAGGTTATATCGCCTGAAATAATATAGCGCTATTCACCCACATACATCTCTTCTTTAAGACTTTCGCAACATAATTCTATTCACCAGTATCAGCAGTGCAGTGTTTTTTTGTTGTTTTTGGGCAGCAAACAGTCACCTAGATTACGAGTTTTGTCGGTAAGGCTGTGCGGTGTTAACAAGCAGTTTTCCCTCACCGCTCACCTACAGACAATGCTGGTATTACGGGTTTTTACAAACCCGGCGTTAGCCGCAAAAAAGTGAGCGGAGAGCAAAATTTAGCTCCACATCTCACCTCAATACCAGCGCTGCTTACGGTAGAGGTAAGCAAGTAAAACATGCTCATGCACGATTTCCCCATAGGAATCAATGGGGCAGAGCTGAAAAAAGTCTAACACCTGCAAAAAAGCAGCATAAAGCAAATAACGCAGCCCCATTGATTCCTATGGGGAAATACATTTTATGTCTACACCTAACTCCCTAACATGAACCCCGAGTCTAAACACCCCTAATCTTACACTTATTAACCCCTAATCTGCCGCCCCCGACATCGCCAACACCTGCATTATATTATTAACCCCTAATCTGCCACTCCGGACACCGCCCCACCTACATTATATATATGAACCCCTAATCCGCTGCCCCCAACATCGCCGACACCTACATTATATTTATTAACCCCTAATCTGCTTCCCCCAATGTCGCTGCAACCTACCTACTTTTATTAACCCCTAATCTGCCACCCCCAACGTTGCCGCCACTATATTAAAGTTATTAACCCCTAAACCTGTCTAACGCTAACACCCCCATAACTTAAATATAATTTAAACAAATCTAAATAAATATTCCTATCATTAACTAAATTATTCCTATTTAAAACTAAATACTTACCTATAAAATAAACCCTAAGATAGCTACAATATAACTAATACTTACATTGTAGATATTTTAGGACTTATTTTTATTTTACAGGCAACTTTGTATTTATTTTAACTAGGTAGAATAGTTATTAAATAGTTATTAACTATTTAATAGCTACCTAGTTAAAATAAATTCAAATTTACCTGTAAAATAAATCCTAAAGTTACAATTACACCTAACACTACACTATAATTAAATTAATTCCCTAAACTAAATACAATTAATTACAATTTAAAAAAATTATCTAAAGTACGAAAACCCCCCCACTAAATTACAGAAAATTATAAAATATTTATTATCCAATCAGCCAATAGGATTGAACTTCAATCCTATTGGCTGATTGCATCAGCCAATAGGATTTTTCCTACCTTAATTCCGATTGGCTGGTAGAATTCTATCAGCCAATCGGAAATCAAGGGACGCCATTATTGGATGACGTCATTTAAAGGAACCTTCATTCTTCAGTTGGACTTCGTTTGAAGAGGATGCTCCGTGTCGGATGTCTTGAAGATGGACCTGCTCCGCGCCGGATGGATGAAGACTTCTGCCCGTCTGGAGGACCTCTTCTAGCCGGCTTGGATGAAGACCTGCCCGTCTGGAGGACCACTTCATTGGCTTTGTTGAGGACTTCGGCCCGGCTGGGTGAAGACTTCTCAAGGTAGGGTGATCTTCAAGGGGTTAGTGTTAGGTTTTATTAAGGAGGTATTGGGTAGGTTTTAAAGTAGAGTTGGGTGTGTGGGTGGTGGGTGTTAATGTTGGGGGGGTATTGTATTTTTTTTTACAGGTAATAGAGCTGATTACTTTGGGGCAATCCCCCGCAAAAGGCCCTTTTAAGGGCTATTTGTAATTTAGTATAGGGTAGGGCTTTTTATTATTTTGGGGGGCTTTTTATTTTATTAGGGGGATTAGATTAGGTGTAATTAGTTTAAAAACTTGTAATTATTTTATTATTTTCTGTAATTTAGTGTGTTTTTTTTCAGTACTTTAGATATTTTTTTTCAATTGTATTTAATTGTAGTTAGTTTAGGTAATTAATTTATTTATAGTGTAGTGTTAGGTGTAATTGTAACTTAGGTTAGGATTTATTTTACAGGTAAATTTGACTTTATTTTAACTAGGTAGCTATTAAATAGTTAATAACTATTTAATAACTATTGTACATAGTTAAAATAAATACAAAGTTTCCTGTAAAATAAAAATAAATCCTTTGCTAGCTACAATGTAACTATTAGTTATATTGTAGCTATCCTAGGGTTTATTTTATAGCTAAGTATTTAGTTTTAAATAGGAAAAATTTAGTGAATGATAGTAATTTTATTTAGATTTATTTAAATTATATTTCAGTTAGGGAGGTGTTAGGGTTAGACTTAGATTTAGGGCTTAATACATTTAATATAGTTGCGGCGACGTTGGGGGTGGCAGATTAGGGGTTAATAAATGTAGGTAGGTGTCGGTGATGTTAGGGACGTCAGATTAGGGGTTAATAAAATTAAACTAGTGTTTGTGATGCGGGAGGGCAGCGGTTTAGGGGTTAATATATTTTTTATAGTGGCGGTGATGTCTGGTTCGGCAGATTAGGGGTTAAACATTTTTATTTAGTGTTTGCGATGTGGAGGGGCCTCGGTTTAGGGGTTAATAGGTAGTTTATGGATGTTAGTGTACTTTTTAGCACTTTAGTTAAGAATTATATGTTACGGCATTAGCCCATAAAACTCTTAACTACTGACTTTTAAATGCGGTATCAGTCTTGACAGGAGAGGGTCTTCTGCTCACTTTTTGTCAGACTCGTAATACCGGCGTTATGCAAGTCTCATAGAAAATATAGGATACGCAATTGACGTAAGTGGATTAGTGGTATTTTCGAGTCTGACCAAAAAAAGTGAGCGGTGAGCCTGTCATTTCAAGACTCGTAATACCAGCATTAGGAAAAAAGCAGCGCTAGGACCTCTTAACGCTGCTTTTTAACCCTAACGCAAGACTCGTAATCTAGGTGTGTGTATTTGTTTTCTCTTTTGCTGTCATTTTAGTGGCAATAATAAAAGTTACTTTTTAAAACAACATTCACCACTTTGTTATCTACCATATAGTGTGCTCAGAGGCATTTTTTTCTTCTCTCATCCCACTCTAGGGGTGTATTTATACTCTAAAAAATAATAATATATATGTATTTACACATCAATAGAGAAGCCGTAATTATTATAATGATTTAACAGAAAACATTGTAAGTAATTTAATATATTAATAAGAAAAATGTTGTAGATCACACATATAGTCATTTAAAGATTGATATGTGAGAACCCCTTATTGATTCTAAGCAAGCTTTAGGTACTTTAAATACTTTAAATACAATGGGGCATATTTATCAAGCTCCATATGGAGCTTGAAGCCCCGTGTTTCTGGCGAGCCTTCAAGACCGCTGCTCTATAACCTGTCTGCCTGCTCTGAGGGGGCGGACAGACATTGCCGAAAATCAACCCGATCCAATAGGATCGGGTTGATTAACACCCCTTGGCCGCGAATCTGCAGGGGGCGGCGTTGCACCAGCAGTTCACAAGAACTGCTGGTGCAATGATAAATGCCAACAGCGTATGCTGTCGGCATTTATCGATGTGCTGCCGACATGATCCGCAATATCGGATCATGTCCGCTCACACATTAATAAATAGGCCCCTTTGAATGTAACTGAATTGTCCTGACTGGATACCATAGAGAATAATGCAATTGGCTGCTAGGTATTCTTTTTAACCAATGATTTTACACTTAGGGATATTTAGGTTCACTTATTGTAAGGTCACTCACAGCTAAGAGTATAGTGAAAACCGAAACATGTCTGGTGAGTGATCCATACCAAGTTGCAAGGGGATTGTAACATGTTTATACTGCTGGATTAAATAAAAGCTAAGTTTTATGGCCGGTGCTCCTAGTCATTAGTTGCTATGTCATATATAATAACAAATTAATTGACCCTAGTAGTATTTTAATCAACTGTATTATAGTAGGATTCAACAAAAATGAAAAAGCGAGCAAAACTAGATTAGTAGCTTGTTGTGAGTTCTAATGTTATAAAGTATCAATCCTCCCCATAAAATGACAGACTGCCAAAAAACAATTCCTGCTCTAATAGAATGCAGTGGTATTGTCTTGATTGGTAACCTGTCAGTATTTAAATTAAAAGATTGTAACAACACTACAAACTATCTATATGTATTTTGTCGATCCACCAATAATCCCAAATATATTTAATCTATGTATACTCATGGGCACTGCCGTCAATTGATTTGCATGAAAATTCTATTGTCACTAAAAAAATATTAATGTCCGCAGGATTTATTGGGTATGTTAAATTCCTGGTGCTCCAGATTCTAGATATGAGGAACAGTATTTAATTAGAAACAACTAAACATACTAAATTAAAAATAGAGGACCCCATATATACCTCCAAATGCTCCCCTAATGTGTTTTGCCCATGGCTTTTGTCTAGTAGGTATGTCCAGCAGTACTAGGTGTCTAATCGGATGTGGGTATAGTACTTCACGAGCAGCTGCATGGCCAGTTTTCTAATCTGAAGTGGATATGGTATTTCATAAACAGCTGCAGGGCCAGGCTTCTAATCTGACGTGGGTATGAGATTTAACAATCAGCTGCAGGGTCAGGCTTCTAACCTGAAGTGGATATGGTATTTCATAAACAGCTGCAGGGCCAGGCTTCTAATCTGATGTGGGTATGATATTTAACAATCAGATGCAGGGTCAGGCTTCTAACCTGAAGTGGATGGTATTTCACAAGTAGCTTCAAGGCCAGTCTTTTAATCTGATGTGGATATGGTATTTTGCAAGCAGTTGAAGGGCCAGAATTCTTATTTGATGTTGGTATGGTACTTCACAAGCAGCTGCATGGCCAGTCTTCTACTTTGATGTGGGTATGAGATTTTACAAGCAGCTACAGGACCAGGCTTCTAATCTGATTTGGTATGGTACTTCACAAGCAGCTACATGGCCTGTCTTCTAATTTGATGTGTGTATGAAATTTCACAAGCAGCTACAGGGCCAGGTTACTAATCTGATGTGGATATGATATTTAACAAGCAGCTGCATGGCCAGGCTTCTAATCTGAATTTTTTTTTTCATACCAGTCTAGGCTGTGCATTGCACTGGCCTGTGCATTGCTATAACAACATATGTTCACATTTTCAAAGTGAAATTTATATAAGTGAGGCACTAGCAATAGAATTATACAAGAACTGCACTCACTACTCAGCACAGTGCTGCTTATTAAGACAACATGCTGCCTATTGACATCTGCTGAAGAATTGCACACTACATGAAGCTAACCTTATTCTCTCTCCTCTGCTTTCAGGTACGTGAATAGAGACCCTGTCAATCTGCAACTATTCACTGCACTCTGGTGTTTTTTACTCTCCTGTAAATCTCTTCTGGTACGTGAATAGAGACCCTGTCAATCTGCAACTATTCACTGCACTCTGGTGTTTTTTACTCTCCTGTAACTCTCTTCTGGTACGTGAATAGAGACCCTGTCAATCTGCAACTATTCACTGCACTCTGGTGTTTTTTACTCTCCTGTAACTCTCTTCTGGTACGTGAATAGAGACCCTGTCAATCTGCAACTATTCACTGCACTCTGGTGTTTTTTCCTCTCCTGTAAATCTCTTCTGGTACGTGAATAGAGACCCTGTCAATCTGCAAATATTCACTGCACTCTGGTCTTTTTTCCTCTCCTGTAACTCTCTTCTGGTACGTGAATAGAGACCCTGTCAATCTGCAAATATTCACTGCACTCTGGTGTCTTTTACTCTCCTGTAACTCTCTTCTGGTACGTGAATAGAGACCCTGTCAATCTGCAACTATTCACTGCACTCTGGTGTTTTTTACTCTCCTGTAACTCTCTTCTGGTACGTGAATAGAGACCCTGTCAATCTGCAACTATTCACTGCACTCTGGTGTTTTTTCCTCTCCTGTAAATCTCTTCTGGTACGTGAATAGAGACCCTGTCAATCTGCAAATATTCACTGCACTCTGGTGTTTTTTCCTCTCCTGTAAATCTCTTCTGGTACGTGAATATTTACATAGAGCAAATGATTTTAGTTTGTTAATTTAGTCCTACATCTGTTGTACTGTTATTCAATGTCTTATTTCTAATGTTCATTTAATTGCCATGTGATGTTCAATCCTTATCAATACTTGCTATTATTCTAAAATGTATAGCTGTCTTATTCCATAGTTTTTAACCTCCCCCAAATTTTATTGTCTGTTTACTTAACATCTCACCCTGACCAGACCAGAATCTAACTTTCCAATTGGCCTTTCCATTTGTCTTTGATTAGCAATTAACTAAATTTAGTGGACTCAGCTGACTGCCCCCCCTGCATTTATTTCATACCAGTCTGGGCTGTGCATTGCACTGGGCTGTGCTTTGCTATAACAACATATGTTCACATTTTCAAAGTGAACATTTTATAAGTGAGGCACTAGCAATAGAATTATACAAGAATTAAGTGAACATTTTATAAGTGAGGCACTAGCAATAGAATTATACAAGAATTGAACAAGAATTGGGCAAGGGGCAAGAAAAAGGCAGGTACTTTTGTAATATTATGTTTGATATACCTTATTGTTTTCTTATGCAATCGCTACTGTAATACTGTGCCTTATGTGTTTAACTAGTTCCCTCTTTTGTAAAAATGCCTAATATCTTCTTATTCCTTTTTGCTGCCTTTGGTCTCTATAACAAACTACATTATCCAATTACTCCTTCTCCCTCTTCACCTGCACTGTTCATTAGCCCATCTCTTTTAAACTCACCTTACTTTTGTACTCATGAACTTTACCTATTCCTAAACACTCTCTCTCCCCCCTGCACCTTGTCTCAAAAGCAGTCTCACTACTGCAGATCTGTATCTCATCTCATGTCACTCTCCCTCTTGCTTTTACTAACTGCTGGTGACATCTCCCCTAATCCTGGTCCCCAAAAACTGCCTAGCCGTGCACATCCATGTATACCATCCCACAGACTCAAAAAAAAATTAATAAATCTGACAACCTTACTCACATTCCTCTTGCATCAAAAGGCACTTCCCCTTTCACTTGTGCACTTTGGAACTCTCGCTCTGTTTGCAAAAAACTCACTTCTATACATGACCTCTTTATCTCCCGCTCCCTCAACCTTCTAGCCCTAACAGAAACCTGGCTCTCTCCCCTAGACACAGCATCCACTGCTGCTCTGTCACATGGGGGTCTCCACTTCAGCCACACTCCTAGGTCTGGTAATAGACAAGGAGGTTTCTCTTTACTTTCCTCTATTTGCACCTTTCAACAAATACATCCCATCTCTTCCCTCACATTTTCCTCATTCGAAACCCACATGATTCGCTTATTCTCTCCTCTTTCTATATGTGTTGCAGTCATATACTGTCCTCCCGGCTACTCAACTCAATTTAAGATCACTTGCCTGCCTGGCTACCTTATTCCCTTTCCTCAGACACCTCTTCCCTCATTCTTGGTGACTTCAACATCCCTCTTGACAATCCCACTGCCTCCTCTGCAAAACAACTTCTGCAACTCACTTCCTCTTTCGGTTTGTCACAATGGACTGATTCTACTACTCACAAAGATGGTCACTCCCTTGACCTGATCTTTAGCTATCGATGAACCCTCTCAAACTTCACAAACTCCCCATTTCCTCTTTCTGACTACCATCTCCTTACTTGCAACATATCATCCCTCCCTACAACTCTACCTCCTTCGGCTCCTCACACCAAACTTCACAGAAGCATTATGTCATTAGATCAACAACAGCTTTCTAATTCCCTCAAACCTCTCCTCTCATCCTTCTCCTCTTTTTCATGCCCTGACCAATCTATCTGCCACTATAATTCCACCCTTACATCCGTCCTTGACAATCTCGCCCCTCTTACCATAGCTCGGAAATCAAACACTCATCCTCAGCCCTGGCATACTCCTCTGACACGATACCTATGCAGATGTTCCCGTACTGCTGAGCAGCACTGGAGAAAATCTAGGAGTTCAGCTGATTTTCAACATTACAAATTTATCTTGAACTCCTACTACTCTGCCCTTAATTTCCATAAGCAACATTACTTCTCTACTCTTATCTCTAATCTTTCTTCAAACACAAAACGTTTGTTCTCCACTTTCAATACTCTTCTCCGCCCTCCCCCACCTCCTAATACAACTTCTCTGTCAGCTCAATACTTTGCCAACCAGTTCAATAACAAAATCGACTCCATCATAAATTAAATCAGCTCTCAACATAATTCCATTCTCTCACCCCTCAAATGCTCTCAATCAACCACAACCCACATAACCTTAAACTTAGCTCATTCTCCCCTGTTACTGAGGAAGAAGTTTCGGCAATTATACTGCGCTCTCACCTCACTACCTGTCCCCTTGACCCTATCCCCTCACAGCTACTCCCCTCCCTCTCTGCCACCCTTACCCCTATACTCACACACACTTTCAACCTCTCCCTCAGCACTGGTATATTTCCCTCATCGCTGAAACATGCACTGGTCACACCTATCCTCAAGAAACCTTCCCTTGATCCTACCTCCCTATCCAACTACCACCCTATTTCCCTTCTCCCTCTTGCATCAAAGCTTCTCGAAAAACTAGCTAAAGCACGCCTATCCCACTTCCTTACAATAAACTCCCTCCTTGACCCATTGCAATCTGGATTTCGTCCCCATCACTCCACAGAGATAGCAATTGTTAAGGTTACCAACGACCTACTTACAGCAAAATCAAAAGGCCACTTCTCTCTGCTTATCCTCCTTGATCTGTCCGCAGCCTTTGACACTGTTGACCACCCTCTCTTGCTCCAAACCCTACAATCCTTCTGCATATGTGACACAGCCCTCTCGTGGCTCTCTTCCTACCTGTCAAACCGTACCTTTAGTGTAGCTTTCTCTGGGGCCTCCTCTGCCCCGTCACCACGTTCTATTGGAGTACTGCAAGGCTCTGTCCTCTGTCTCCTTCTCTTCTCAATCTAAACGTCATCACTAGGTTCCCTAATAAAGTCCAGCGGTTTACAATATCATTTGTATGCCGATGACACCCAAATCTATTTCTCTGCACCAGACCTTTCTCTTTCCTTGCTAACCCGTGTCACTAACTGTCTTTCTCACATCTCCAACTGGATGTCCTCTCACTACCTCAAGCTAAATCTCTCCAAAACTGAGCTCCTTATTTTCCCCACTTCTTCTAAACTCTCCAACCCCAATCTCTCTATAACTGTCGACAACTCCATCATTACCCCTACCCCGCATGTCCGATGTCTCGGGGTCACATTTGACTCAGATCTTTCTTTCACTCCTCACATTCAGTCATTGGCTAAAGCCTGCCGCTTCCACCTTAAAAACATCTCTAAAATTAGACACTTCCTTACACAAGACACAACTAAGATTTTAATCCACTCTCTCATTCTCTCCCGCCTCGATTACTGCAACTCTGTCCTCTCTGGTCTCCCCACCTGCCGCCTAGCTCCTTTACAATCCATAATGAATGCCTCTGCCAGACTCATCTTCCTTACACATCTCTCTTCATCTGCTGCACCTCTATGCCAATCTCTTCACTGGCTCCCTCTTGCCTCTAGGATCAAACACAAAATTCTCATTCTGACATACAAAGCCCTCAACTGCACTGCTCCCCCCTATATCTCAGACCTTGTCTCCAGATACTCTCCCTCCCATCCCCTTCGCTCTGCTCACAACCTCCTACTCTCCTCCTCTCTTGTCATCTCATCATACTCCCATTTACAGGACTTCTCCAGACTGGCTCCCATCTTGTGGAACTATCTGCCTCGCTCCACAAGACTCTCTTCTAGTTTTAAAAGCTTCAAGTGCTCCCTAAAGACTCTTCTGTTCAGGGATGCATACAACCTGTGCTAACCTTTCTTTATACCAGTTCCTCTCCTCCATTGCTATCCCCTGAACCCCTTTAGCATGTAAGCCTAAGAGTCCAGCTGTTTGTTGATCACCTTCTCAAGAGCTGACTACAACAGTGCAACTCTTGGCAGGGCCCTCTGCCCATTTGATCCATATAATTGTTTTGTTGTACTCCGTCTTTGTTAATAGCGCTGCGGAATCTGTTGGCGCTCTACAAATAACCGATAATAATAATAATCTGAAGTGGATGGTATTTCACAAGCAGCTTCATGGCCACTCTTCTATTCTGACGTGGATATAGTATTTACCAAGCTGTTGCAGGGCCACACTGCTATTCTGATGTTGGTATGGTACTTCACAAGCAGCTGCATGGCCAGTCTTATACTTTGATGTGGGTATGAGATTTCTCAAGCAGCTATAGGACCAGGCAAAAGGGCCAGACTTCGTATCTGATTTGGTATGGTACTTTACAAGCAGCTGCATGGCCAGTCTTCTAATTTGATGTGGGTATGAGATTTCACAAGCAGCTGCATGGCCAGTCTTCTTATCTGATGTGGGTATGAGATTTCACACGCAGTTGCAGGGCTCGTCTTCTTATCTGATGTGGGTATGAGATTTCACAAGCAGCTGCAGGGCCAGGCTTCTAATCTAATGTGGGTATTGTATTTCCCACACAGCTGCAATCCCAGTCTTCTAATCTGATGTGGAAATGAGATTTAACAAGCAGATGCAGGGCCAGGCTTCTAATCTGCTGTGGGTATGAGATTTAATAAGCAGCTGCAGGGCCAGGCTTCTAATCTATAGTGGATGGTATTTCACAAGTAGCTTCAAGGCCAGTCTTCTAATCTGATGTGGATATGGTATTTTGCAAGCATTTGCAGGCCCAGACTACTTATCTGATGTTGGTATGGTACTTCACAAGCAGCTGCATGGTGAGTCTTCTAATTGATGTGGGTATGAGATTTCACAAGCAGCTACAGGACCAGGCTTCTAATCTGATTTGGAATGGTACTTCACAAGCAGCTGCATGGCCAGTCTTTTAATTTGATGTGGGTATGAGATTTCACAAGCAGCTACAGGGCTAGGATTTTAATATGATGTGGGTATCAGATTTCAAAAGCAGCTGCAGGGCTAGGTTTCTATTATGATGTGGGTATGAGATTTAACAAGCTTCTGCAGGACCAGACATCTATTCTGATGTGGGTATGCGATTTCACAAGCAGCTGCCGTGCCAGGCTTCTAAACTTATGTGGGTATGATACTTCACAAGCAGCTGCAGGGTCAGGTTTCTAATCTGATGTGGGTATGGTATTTAACAAGCCGCTGCAGGACCAGGCTTCTAATCTGATGTGGGTATGGTAATTCACAAGCAGCTGCAGGGCCAGGCTTCTAATCTGGTGTGGGTATGGTAATTCGCAAGCAGCTGCAGGGCCAGGAGTCTAATCTTTAATGAATATGGGACATCAAATGCAGCTGAGGTCTGATGTTTGGATGTGACTAACAGTTGAACTACAGGACCAGGCACACTGTGATACAGTAGGGTGCACTCTGGTTTAAAATCAATGCTTCACATAGCCATCTTTTGATTTTGTTTCCCCCCCCCCACACAAAATTTTCTGTGGACACTCGAGGCAGCATTGATATTTTGGCCCTACGCTAAGAGCAAACAAACTAAAATTACAAGTGGATGGTAAAATAATTTTACCAGAGAATATTAACCTGGCTGTCAGGTTTTCTTTTTGATAATGAAAATGTTTTAACAGTGATTAAAAGAGATAAAGTTTTTTTATGTGAGAAGGTGTTAGACTGGGAAGGGCTCAAAGGTGCACACACATATATATATATATATATATATATATATATATATATACAACACACAGAGAAAACCCAGCACTCACTTACAAGCTCTCAGCTAAGATTTAAAAACAAAAATGGAAAGGTTAGTCACCGCATCTGGCCAAATGGGACAAGCTCAGGTACCACGTCAAGGTCCTTTCCAATACCTGAGACCCTAAACAGCCACACAATGCAAGCTTTCAAATCCAAACAAACTGAAAACAAGGGAAGGGTGCACAGGAATATGTAACCACCCTAGACATATACAAAACACGGAAGGGAACTGCACTCTCATACCGGACCGGGTACACATCCCATGACCCTGCAACATGCTCAGCCCTGGGTGCCACTGGCACTCACAGGAAGCTGTGCTGTCCCCAGAGCCACAAGCAGTTAACCCCAGACAGGTCTGGGTGCAAGAACCATAGGGAAAATTACAAAACAAATTAATACAACACACAGAGAAAACCCAGCACTCACTTACAAGCTCTCAGCTAAGATTTAAAAGCAAAAATGGAGAGCTTGTAAGTGAGTGCTGGGTTTTCTCTGTGTGTTGTATTAATTTGTTTTGTAATTTTCCCTATGGTTCTTGCACCCAGACCTGTCTGGGGTTAACTGCTTGTGGCTCTGGGGACAGCACAGCTTCCTGTGAGTGCCAGTGGCACCCAGGGCTGAGCATGTTGCAGGGTCATGGGATGTGTACCCGGTCCGGTATGAGAGTGCAGTTCCCTTCCGTGTTTTGTATATGTCTAGGGTGGTTACATATTCCTGTGCACCCTTCCCTTGTTTTCAGTTTGTTTGGATTTGAAAGCTTGCATTGTGTGGCTGTTTAGGGTCTCAGGTATTGGAAAGGACCTTGACGTGGTACCTGAGCTTGTCCCATTTGGCCAGATGCGGTGACTAACCTTTCCATTTTTGCTTTTAAATCTTAGCTGAGAGCTTGTAAGTGAGTGCTGGGTTTTCTCTGTGTGTTGTATTAATTTGTTTTGTAATTTTCCCTATGGTTCTTGCACCCAGACCTGTCTGGGGTTAACTGCTTGTGGCTCTGGGGACAGCACAGCTTCCTGTGAGTGCCAGTGGCACCCAGGGCTGAGCATGTTGCAGGGTCATGGGATGTGTACCCGGTCCGGTATGAGAGTGCAGTTCCCTTCTGTGTTTTGTATATATATATATATATATATATATATATATATATATATATATATATATACACATATGTGTGTATTGATTTGTATGTGTGTATGTATAAATGTGTATATTTGTGTGTGTGGATTTGTATGTGTGTTTGTATAAATGGGTATATATATGTGTGTGTACATTATGTGTGTCAGTGTATGCATATATGCACATACATGTGCCCACACAAACACAGATACATATACACACACACACACACACACATGTATTAGAGCTTGAGTGAAAGCCAGGACCTGAGTTTTTCAGTGCCCCTCATAGAAGTCTATTATGTGACGGATTTAGAGTGGCTATGCTATCCGATCTCCAGATGCCCAAGGCTTTTTCTCAAGTGCTGACATTTTTACTTTCCACTTGGAATATGGAAGCTCTATAGATTGTGCTCTAGTGATGCTAGCTCAACATATTGCTAATGTTTTTACCTTTCACTTGCAATCTAGGCCATTGTTTGTATAGATATTTTTTAAAATGCTTTGCATAATTGATAATATATGTATACTGTATAAAAATACTTTATTGTCTCTTTACATGGGTTTAGTTAATTAAGTAAATACAAATATAATATATTAGCTTAAATACAACAATATAACATGGTTTTATATTGGATTTTTCTTTAAATTTTATTCTAATATAAGTGCAATTAATTTCTGTCTAACAAGCAATACAAGCTAATAGTAAAATATAGTTTAACACTTTTACAGTGCTGAATTTCTCTTAGGTTTACCTCAATTATCCTTACTGCAAGCTGTTATTCTGCCTCAGGCATAGAGATCCATACAGAGAGATTTTAATTTTCTTTAAAAAAAAAGTTAACAACATGTTTGCAATGGCCATAAAAAGAGGCTATACATTTTGATACTGTAAGCAAATAAACAATTATGTGTTAGTTTGCATTTAATTAAGGGCCATTTAACGCTTTTGCTCAATCTAAAACTTTGCTAGAAGTAAGCTCTTTGTATGCATTGGGTTATTACAAGCTGAAAGTAAAAAAACAACAACGTGTGCTAACCAAAAATCATGTCCGCGCTAAACTAAGATTATTCATTTTTCATGTAAGCTAACCCAACACTGTGTTAGACCTTATGGGGCCTATTTATAAAAGGCCTGTCGGGCATGATCCGACATTGCGGATCATGTCTGACAGACCTCACTGAATGCGGAGAACAATACGCTCCCCGAATTCAGCATTGCACCAGCAGCTCTTGTGAGCTGCTGGTGCAATGCCGCCCCCTGCATATTCGCGGCCAATCGACCGCTAGCAGGGTGGTGTCAATCAACCCGATCGTATTCGAATGGGTTGAATTACGATGATGTCTGCCTCCTCAGAGCAGGCGGACAGGTTATGGAGCAGTGGTCTCGCCAGAAACACAGGCCTTCCATACTGAGCTTGATACATAGGCCCCAAAGTGTGAACCCTGATGCCCACTACACATATATTCCATTCCTATTTTTTTCACGTAGAAAATAATGTAATTTTTATTATTAATATTTTCATTTTTACCTATATATGATAATGTCAATGTAAAATAGATATCTATATATTTAGGAATATGTACAGGTATAGGTATATATATACACACACACACACATATATACAGTATATATATATATATATATATATATATATATATATATATAAAATAAAAATGATATTGTTCTGTATGTGAAGAACATTTCTATAAATACATATATACACACACACACACACACATATATATATATATATATATATATAGTATAAGTATATATTTAGATATGTATATGTATGTATAAATATGTTATATCCCTTTGCAGTAAAACACCTTGTCATAAACCTTTATAACGTTTTTTAATATATATTTATAGGAATCATTTTTATCAGATAGTGTTTAAATGCATGTAACTGTATTTTTAAATGTATGTTGTGTTTGGTACAATTGCATTTTCTTTCAACTTGAAGTTAGCATGCCACTACTACTAGCCCTAAATGTATAGACTGGCTATAAATTATTTTGTTAGCTGTTAACCTCTTATTCTTTATCTTCATAGGTACATTTTTCAGAGTAACTTCATTCATTGCATATAATGAATATATGGTGACAGCACAGCTTCCTGTGAGTGCCAGTGAGCACCCAGGACTGAGCATGTTGCAGGGTCATGGGATGTGTACCCAGTCCAGTCTGAGGGGCATATTTATCAAGGTCTGGTGGACCTGATCCGACACTGCGGATCAGGTCCGCCAGACCTCACTGAATACGGCGAGCAATACGCTCGCCGTATTCAGCATTGCACCAGCAGCTCACAAGAGCTGCTGGTGCAACGCCACCCCCTGAAGACTCGCGGCCAATGGGCCGCCAGCAGGGGGTGTCAATCAACCCGATCGTACTCGATCAGGTTGTATTGTGGCGATGTCTATCCACCTGCTCAGAGCAGGCGGACAGGTTATGAAGCAGCGATCTTTGTGACCGCTGCTTCATAACTGCTGTTTCTGGTGAGTCTGAAGACTCGCCAGAAACAGGGGCCATCAAGCTCCATACGGAGCTTGTTAAATAGAGCCCTGAGAGTGCAGTCCCCTTCCATGTTTTGTATATTTCTAGGGTGATTACATAAGCCTGTGCCGCTTCACTTGTTCCCAGTTTGTTGGATTGAGAGCTTGCATTTTGTGGCTGTTTTAGGCTCCCAGGTTTTGGAAGGAACCTTAACGTGATACCTGGGCTTGTCCCATTTGGCCAAATGCAGTAACTAACCCTTCCATTTTTGCTTTTAATCTTAGCTGTGAGTGTGTGTTGGGACTTTCTCTGTGTGTTATATATGTATATATACATATATATATGGGATGAAAGAGAAAATTCTCAAAAGTAAATGGGCGCACTGCTAAACAATTATAAATAATGTAATAGTAATAAACAAAGTTCAAAAAACCAATTGGTTGGTACAGTTTAGTTCTTTCCCAGTAAAGTTCTGGTATAGGGTAAGTGATAGCGCTTACCAGAGCCAACCTCAATCCTATGAGGTAAGTGATCAGCAATGGGGTAAAGATGATCCCTTTGGAACTGTGTGCTCTCGTAGAAATCTTTAGGTATCTGTTGCTTCTTGTTAATGGAGATCCTGGACTCTCTTGTGTTTGCAAGAATGATTCTTTGGTTCTCTTTATGGTAATAGCTGGAGTACTGGAGGTTGTTCCTGGAACTTGTTGATGGAATGGGAATCTTGGACTCTCAATGGATTCCTTCTTCTTTCAGAAGCCTGGATGTCCAATTTTCTCATAGAAGGATAGAAAAAGAGAAAAACAACATAGAGTAGTACTGCAAAATGATATAAGCAGAAACTAAATGTATGTCCTGGTGTGGAGTAAGTATATTGCGCTTACCAGAACAAACCTCAATCCTATGAGGTAAGTGATCAGCAAGGTGTTAGAGATGGTGTTTAAGATGTTTCAAGCAAAACCTGGTCTCTTTTCATCTGGGGGAATGGTAATCCTGGACTCTCTAATTGGAGTAGGAACGGTCCTTTGGTCCACTCGTTGTAGATATTGTACAAGAGTGTCTTGGGTATCTTATATCAGAATGAAATCCTGGGCTCTCTATGTATTTATTCTCTCTTTGGGGATGTCGCTTGTCATCTCACTCTCAGCAGGACTGATAGGGAAGAGGACAGTTCCTTTCTGTCCGGGTGTGCCCTGCTGCTCTGCTTGATAGAATGAGTAGCTAGACCCACTTGTTAGCAATAAAAAGCTGCCTGAACTGTCCTCTTCCCTATCAGTCCTGCTGAGAGTGAGATGACAAGCGACATCCCCAAAGAGAGAATAAATACATAGAGAGCCCAGGATTTCATTCTGATATAAGATACCCAAGACACTCTTGTACAATATCTACAACGAGTGGACCAAAGGACCGTTCCTACTCCAATTAGAGAGTCCAGGATTACCATTCCCCCAGATGAAAAGAGACCAGGTTTTGCTTGAAACATCTTAAACACCATCTCTAACACCTTGCTGATCACTTACCTCATAGGATTGAGGTTTGTTCTGGTAAGCGCAATATACTTACTCCACACCAGGACATACATTTAGTTTCTGCTTATATCATTTTGCAGTACTACTCTATGTTGTTTTTCTCTTTTTCTATCCTTCTATGAGAAAATTGGACATCCAGGCTTCTGAAAGAAGAAGGAATCCATTGAGAGTCCAAGATTCCCATTCCATCAACAAGTTCCAGGAACAACCTCCAGTACTCCAGCTATTACCATAAAGAGAACCAAAGAATCATTCTTGCAAACACAAGAGAGTCCAGGATCTCCATTAACAAGAAGCAACAGATACCTAAAGATTTCTACGAGAGCACACAGTTCCAAAGGGATCATCTTTACCCCATTGCTGATCACTTACCTCATAGGATTGAGGTTGGCTCTGGTAAGCGCTATCACTTACCCTATACCAGAACTTTACTGGGAAAGAACTAAACTGTACCAACCAATTGGTTTTTTGAACTTTGTTTATTACTATTACATTATTTATAATTGTTTAGCAGTGCGCCAATTTACTTTTGAGAATTTTCTCTTTCATCCCATACTCCATTCAGTGACACGGGTACACTGACTCATACTTTAGGCTGCACGCTTAAGTTCCTATACTTATTTTTACATATAAGTTTAAGTTGCATTACTGACTAACCTAGTGAGTGCAGTCTTACTATAACAAAATCACCACATCTTTTATTACTGAAATATTTTATTTACACAATCTATAACGTACCAGGTATTTCTCTTACTTTAGTTTTAGCACTGGTGACCCCCCTTTCTACCACATACATATATATATATATATATATATATATATATATATATATATATATATATATATATATATAAAAAAATATATATATATACAGGTAGCCCTAAGTTTACGCCGGGGTTAGTTTCCAGAAGGAATAGTTGTAAATCGAAACCGTTGTAAACTGAAACCCAGTCTATAATGTAAGTCAATGGGAAGTGAGGGAGTTAGATTCCATGCCCCTCTCAAAATTGCCATAAGTAACACCTAATACATTATTTTTAAAGCTTTGAAATGAAGACTTTAAATGCTAAACAGCATTATAAACCTAATTAAATAATCACACAACAGACTGTATCATCAAACTAAGTTTAATGAACAAAAACATTTTTTTACTTGCATTTTTCTGCAAACAGTTCTCTGCATTGTTAGCATGTTAGATAATATTGGATCTGCACCTATTCTGTGCATTTCAATCTGGAGTGATTAATAAGCAGTTAGGTACCCTCACCTCAAGCAGGTGGACAGGAAGATAATAGGGACGTGGCTGCTAGATCTTGTTGCTCAATAGGTCTGGTCTGCTCTGTGTACACAGATTAATTTCAGTCTGCTAAGTTGCATAACTTTGCTGCAACACAAGTGGACAGCTCCACCTACTGGCAAATTTAATTAGTGCACTGCTTTTCAATGCTTTTCAATAGCAGTCATATGACTGAAAAAAAGGTTGTTATTCTGAAACGGAGCAAATTGAACCGGCGTAAACCGAGGGCCATCTGTATATTTATATTTATATATATATATATATATATATATATATATATATATATATATATATATATATATATATATATATATATATATATATATATATATATATATATATATATATATATAAAAAAAGTATATGCTGTAAGAACCCAAGGGCTCCATTCCAATTTATTAGGATTACATGCAAAATGGATCACATTGCTTTCTGCAGAGTTTAGAAATCCATTCCAGCTTTGTGTACACAGATTAATTTCAGTCTTCTAAGTTGCATAACTTTGCTGCAACACAAGCGGATAGCTCCACCTACTGGCTATTTTAATTAGTGCACAGCTTTTCAATGCTTTTCAAAAGCAGTCACATGACTGAATAAAAAGGTTGTTATTCTGAACTGTTGCAAATTGAATCAGCGTAAATCGAGGGCCACCTGTATATATATATATATATATATAAAAATGTATATGTTGTAAGAACCCAAGGACTCCATTCCAATTTATTAGGATTACATGCAAAATGGATCGCATTGCTTTCTGCAGAGTTTAGAAATCCATTCCAGCATATTAAAAAACATGGTGAAAAAACATTTATCTTAAGCTTTTCAATTAGATTTGTGGCACAAAAACACTCCCTTTACCTTGCATATGGACAATTTAACATTGTCTTCCACTCCATCAGAGCACAGTATTTTAGAACTTTTTTGACTATCCATCCATGACTTTTCACACGTTTTTTTTTTTTTTTTTAAACTTTGTTTTTCGAATGAAGGTTACTATGGATAAACACATCATCATTGGTTATGGTAAATATTCACTGTGAGTACAATACAATGAGTTCGTATCAGTTATACATTATCTCTTTACATATATGCGTGTCCATAAGTTGAGACAAAAAGTTGTTTCCTGATGCTTTCGGGCAACAGCATCAGTCCATCCTTGAACTCTTCATGGCAATACCTTCTTTTTCTGTTTGATTCCCCCTCCCCTAAAAACCCTCCCACCCTCCACTCACATACACCCCTGTCTCACAATTCCGGAGATCAACAAAATATTGTTAATAATCACTTGCCAACCATATGACATTGTTGAGGAGCATTATCTAAATAACAACACATTTCACGTTTTCAAGATCAACCAAGAATACAAGTCGTAGAATCTATTTCAGTAAAACAATGACTCCATATACATATAGGTGTTGAACACTGAACAACTTATTATAACGGTATAGATATTTTGACATTAATTTGATAACCTTGCAGCAGCGATTGCTAGACAGGGCCATCCCATGGTCCATACCCTCTCTCTCCCCCAACCGCAGCACCAAGACAGACCACTGGAAGTTGAGTTAACTGTTATCAGTTTGTCCCTCACCCCTCTCTGTATATAGGAAGTTCCATTTACCCCGCAGGTGTTCTTCTAGCAAAAACTAAGTGTTCCTTAGGGGGGACAATATTTGTGTTTGTATAGTGGTATTCATGGTGCGTATGTATGGCTCTCATTTCCTCCTGAAGGGTCTAGTTCTTTGTACATCCCTCAAATTGTCAGCTACTTCATATGTTACCTGTTGTTGCATACCGGCCTTGAGTTGTGGAAGCGTAGGGGGGGGGCAGAGCCCAGCCACCCTTTAAAAATCAGTTTCCTAGCCTGAAGAATGTTAAACTAATCAGTTTACTCATAGTGTTGGATGTTAGAGTTGAGCACTATCAGTGTAGGGGAAACTCCCACTTCAGTGTGAAATGTAGTTTTTATCCAATGTGCTATGATTCCCCAGAATTTGCGTATCTTAGGGCAGTCCCATAGCATGTGCAACAAATTTGCGTCCGGTGCTTTGCATTTCTGACAAAGGTCCTCCGTACTTGGCCTCCACTTTTTAAAGATTACAGGTGGTATGTATG
Organism: Bombina bombina; assembly: GCF_027579735.1. NCBI lineage: Eukaryota > Metazoa > Chordata > Amphibia > Anura > Bombinatoridae > Bombina > Bombina bombina. Next base: position 306,590,765 of record NC_069504.1, on the reverse strand, counting down.
CGGTTTGTAGTAGTCTGATGTGTGATTCTCTGTTAACCACCAATAAGGTTGCCCCTCTCGACTGTTGTATGCTTCTCTTTACAATATCTATCATGATTTCAGTGTTTAAAATGGTCAACCAACTGTCACTGATGTGTTTGGTTGCTGCTTCATTAGTATGTTTCAAGTAAAGCTTGTAAATCGGAGCTATAGATGTTTCCCCTTGTGTTGTCTTTTGTAGAAGCCTATTTATATCTGAATTCTGGTCTGTGAGCTCCTTTTGTTGAAGTAAGTCATTTACATAATGTCTCGCCTGTAAGTATGCGAAGTGGTGCATATAAGGCAATTCAAACTGTGATTGTAGGTCTTGAAATGATTTGACTTTCATGTCTAAAATGTTTACTGACTGGAATATAGACGTCAACCCTTTGATTTTCCATGAGGCAAACACCCCGGAGTTGATTCCTGCAGGGATTTCTGGGTTACCCTTCAGGGGCAGGCATCTCGTGTAGTTGTGGTTGAACCAGAGCTTCTTACACATTTTCCACCATGCACAAAGGGGTTGGTGTATTAGTGGATAGTTTTTGATGAGTTTATGCATGAGTGAGGGTGTCATATGTGGGACTGTCTGCAGTGACCACGGGGCTATCACCTGCTCTTCCAGAGCCAGCTATGTAAAGTGTTGCTTCCCTGTCAGCCAGTCCAGTACATATTTAATCTGGGCTGCCTCACAATACGCCTCTAAGTTTGGAACTGCTAGGCCACCTGAGATATTTTCGGGAATCATCTGAATCAGATATAGGAGTTTCGGGAACATAATCATTTTTATTAGTGCAATCCTACCTGACATTGCGATGGGCAATTTTCCCACCTTGGTAGCATGTCTTGAAGATCTTTAATCATTGAGCTGTAATTGAGATTATACCATTCTCTTGGATTTGTAGATAGTTTAATTCCCAGGTATTTAAATGAGTGTGTAATATGTTTAAAGTTGTACGGTAAAATTGTATGTCTGTTGTGCATGTAGCCAAATCAGTTCGGATTTATCTGTGTTTATTTTATAGCCAGAAACTAGACCAAACTGATGTATAATTTGCATGATATGAGGGATGTTTTCTTTTGGGTTCTGTATGTATAGTATCATGTCATCTGTGAAAAGGGACAAATGACACCGGACTCCACCCACCAACAACCCCTCCGTTTCTGTTTGTATCCTGATGGCAAGGGGCTCAATAGCTAGATCGAAGAGAAGGGTAGACAGTGGACACCCCTGTCTTATTCCTCTGCCCAGCTAGAAAGAGGGGTACGGGCTCCCATTAATTAGGACTGATGCCCGGGGGTTGGAATATAATGACCTGAGTGTGTGTGCGAATAATCCCCGGATACCGAATTTGTCTAGAGTGTGAAAAGATGGTCCCAAAGGACCATATCAAAGGCCTTTTCCGCATCGACCATCAAAGCGCACGCCTCTGGGCTCTCCCTCTCCTCCCCACGCTCTTATTACAAAAGTGAGTCAATATGAATTGACGTTTTCGCATATTTAGTACTGAGGATCTTCCCTTTAAAGCTGGTTTGGTCTTGGTTTATTAGAGTGGGCAGAGCCAATGCCAATCTGTCCTCCAGGATTTTAGTAAGTAGTTTGTAATCCTGGTTCATTAGGGATATTGGGCGAGATGATTGGGTAAGGAGCGGGTCTCTGCCCTCCTTAGGGATCACAGTAACATTAGCCTCTGTGAAACGGTCAGACAGGTCTCCCTCTCCACTCATGATTTTATTGTAGAGCGATGTAAGCACAGTCGCCACCCCCCCCCCAGCAACTTATACAGGGAGTGCAGAATTATTAGGCAAGTTGTATTTTTGAGGATTCATTTTATTATTGAACAACAACCATGTTCTCAATGAACCCAAAAAACTCATTAATATCAAAGCTGAATAGTTTTGGAAGTAGTTTTTAGTTTGTTTTTAGTTATAGCTATTTTAGGGGGATATCTGTGTGTGCAGGTGACTATTACTGTGCATAATTATTAGGCAACTTATCAAAAAACAAATATATACCCATTTCAATTATTTATTTTTAAAAGTGAAACCAATATAACATCTCAACATTCACAAATATACATTTCTGACATTCAAAAACAAAACAAAAACAAATCAGTGACCAATATAGCCACCTTTCTTTGCAAGGACACTCAAAAGCCTGCCATCCATGGATTCTGTCAGTGTTTTGATCTGTTCACCATCAACATTGCGTGCAGCAGCAACCACAGCCTCCCAGACACTGTTCAGAGAGGTGTACTGTTTTCCCTCCTTGTAAATCTCACATTTGATGATGGACCACAGGTTCTCAATGGGGTTCAGATCAGGTGAACAAGGAGGCCATGTCATTAGATTTTCTTCTTTTATACCCTTTCTTGCCAGCCACGCTGTGGAGTACTTGGACGCGTGTGATGGAGCATTGTCCTGCATGAAAATCATGTTTTTCTTGAAGGATGCAGACTTCTTCCTGTACCACTGCTTGAAGAAGGTGTCTTCCAGAAACTGGCAGTAGGACTGGGAGTTGAGCTTGACTCCATCCTCAACCCGAAAAGGCCCCACAAGCTCATCTTTGATGATACCAGCCCAAACCAGTACTCCACCTCCACCTTGCTGGCGTCTGAGTCGGACTGGAGCTCTCTGCCCTTTACCAATCCAGCCACGGGCCCATCCATCTGGCCCATCAAGACTCACTCTCATTTCATTAGTCCATAAAACCTTAGAAAAATCAGTCTTGAGATATTTCTTGGCCCAGTCTTGACGTTTCAGCTTGTGTGTCTTGTTCAGTGGTGGTCGTCTTTCAGCCTTTCTTACCTTGGCCATGTCTCTGAGTATTGCACACCTTGTGCTTTTGGGCACTCCAGTGATTTTGCAGCTCTGAAATATGGCCAAACTGGTGGCAAGTGGCATCTTGGCAGCTGCACGCTTGACTTTTCTCAGTTCATGGGCAGTTATTTTGCGCCTTGGTTTTTCCACACGCTTCTTGCGACCCTGTTGACTATTTTGAATGAAACGCTTGATTGTTCGATGATCACGCTTCAGAAGCTTTGCAATTTTAAAAGTGCTGCATCCCTCTGCAAGATATCTCACTATTTTTTACTTTTCTGAGCCTGTCAAGTCCTTCTTTTGACCCATTTTGCCAAAGGAAAGGAAGTTGCCTAATAATTATGCACACCTGATATAGGGTGTTGATGTCATTAGACCACACCCCTTCTCATTACAGAGATGCACATCACCTAATATGCTTAATTGGTAGTAGGCTTTCGAGCCTATACAGCTTGGAGTAAGACAACATGCATAAAGAGGATGATGTGGTCAAAATACTCATTTGCCTAATAATTCTGCACTCCCTGTAGTATTCCCTGGGTAGCCTATCAGGGCCCGGGTTTTGTCGAGTGGTAATGCTTTGATAGCCCTCATAGTCTCAGTCTCCGTGATAGGTGCATTAAGGATACTTAAGTGTTCCTCTGTTATTTGGGGGCAGTGTATGGATTCCCAGAAGGATTTCTGTTGAGTTTCGTCTATCGCTTTCCCACTGTACATGACTGGTAATAGTCCCTAAAGGCAGTTTGTATTCTTGGTGTGGTTGTGTGTACGGTGTCTCCCACCTTAACAGCGCCTACACACTTGTTTGGTATGGTGAGTTTGGTGAGTCTGGCTAAAAATGTCCCTGTCTTATCTCCGAATCTGTAGAATTTTGCCTGTACTGATGTCATTTCTCTAACTGCATTTTGGCGTAGTGCAGTATCTCTGATGGTCTTTGCCTCTACATATTTTAGTTTTGTCGACTGACTAGGGTTACGCAGATATTTGTTTCTCGCACTGAGCACCCTTCTCAACAGGGCCTCTGCTCTCTGTTTTCTTTGTCTCAATTTGCCTGCTGAGTAGGAGGTTATAATACCTCGCATCACCGCCTTACTTGCTTCCCAGTATAAGAGAGTGTTATGCCGGTGTGTAGTGTTTATGGTCTCGTATGCCCTCCATTCCCCTATAAGTAGTCGTTTGAAATTTATGTCACCATAAAGGTAGGTCAGAAAGAACCATCTGCGAGGGCCCTCCCTCCACGGTGTGAAGTTGAGTTTAAGGCTGATGGGTGCATGGTTCGATATTGTTGCAATGTCTATACTTGCGTCAATGATATTTGGTCCTAAAGAGTTAGTCGTTAGTAAAATATCTATCCTAGAAAGTGTGGTGCAGGTTTAATTCCGTTCCTCTGGATGTCTATCCCTCCAAATGTCTGTCAATGCTAGGGAGTATTTCAATTCAGATAGAGTCAATGAGTCTCTCTTAGCGTTGCGATAAGTCTTGGTATGTCTTGTGGATGTGTTAGCTTCGCTGAAATTGTCTGCTGGTGTTTGGGTTGCTATATTATAGTCTCCCCCCAAAATCATCGAGGAGTCGGCAAATCTTAGTACATTATTGCCGAAATCTCTCCAAAACTCTCGCTTGTTAGTGTGTGGGCCATATACACCCCCGACAGTGAGAGTCCTGTTCTCGTATCTCAGTTTTATGAGTACATATCTGCCTTCTGGGCCCAACAGCTGCTTGTCAATGGTGTAATCTAGATTTCTCCTGAAGAGGATAGCTACCCCCTAGCTCGCTTTTCTTCATATGTAGTGTGCACTATTTCCCCCACCCACCCCTGCCTCAGTTTTTGGTGTTCTAAGATAATTGAGAATAGCTTTCTCTTTATGGGGGATGTTATGCCCCCAACGTTTCAGGACACTACTTTCATGTTGGGTCCCTGTGGAGATGTTTAGTGTGCTTGGTAGTGTGCAATGGGCAAGGAGTGTGTGCGGTCTGCCTTGAGTACTTACTGTTAGCTGGCTGAGGGAGAGAGAGCAGTCCCGCTGGGGTTTTCAAGTTGTCTCTGCCACCCCTTCCCAGACTCTGAAAAGATAAGGCACAAGTGAGTACAGTTTTCTTTTATCTCCTCTTCCCTGTCTACTTCAGCTTCTTGTAAAAATGTAACTTAAAATATTGTAATCAATCACTCTCAACAATTAACAACACAATTTAACTTTTCAAAATCCAAAAGCCCCCCCCCCCTGTTTTTGTAAAGAATATGTAGTCAGTGGTTTGAACCACCCTGAGTTCTCAGTGGCCCTCCATTTGGCTAAAGTAGTCCAGTTGGGCTAAAATGTGAGTCACAATGACCTGTAAAGACCTTTCTGGTTCAAGTGTTCTCGCCCCCTTCTTGCTGGACTTGTTGTTTTTGCTCTATATTCCTCTTGGTCTGTTCCATGAACAACTGCAAATGCTTTGGTGTCTCAAATATCTTTGGTCCCTGTGTTGTTTGTAGTCGCAGCCTGGCTGGATATAGAAGTGCCACAGATTCCCCCTGTGCTATCAAATCCCTGCAGTAGGGTGAGAATTCTCTCCTCTTTTTTGAGACTTCCGCTGAGTAGTCTTGAAAGATGTATATCCTCTTCCCTTTATATACAATGGGTGGCATTTGTCTGTATGCTCGGAGTAGTAGCGTTTTATCCTTGAAATTTAGATAACGTACCATTATCTGTCTCGGGGCTTGGCCAGGCCCTCCCTCTTGCTGGGAAGCTCCTATTCTTTGGGCCCTCTCTGCAATGCAAGGTAGATTGGAGGTGGGAAGCTTGAGCAGCCCCGGGAGAGTAGTTTCTGCAAAGTCTAATAAGCCCTTTGGTAGAACGGATTCCGGAACTCCCAGTATCCTGATATTGTTCCTCCTCGACCTGTTCTCCAAGTTATCTAGTTTGGCTTGTAATATCTTATTTTGCTTCTGAAGGTTGGAGATTGAAGAAGATGTTTCTCTATATCTCTCCTCTCCCACTGCTGCTTTTTGCTCAACGTTAGTTATTCGTGCTGAAAAGGCTCTGAGGTCTGTAGACAGGGTATCCATGCCTGTCTGGAGCTGCTCAATCTTGGGTAAGAATAATGCAGAGAGCGGCACCACAATAGGGTGCGTGCGTGTCTTGTGTTGGGTCTGTTGGAGTTTCTGTAGATGGTAGCACCATCTCATGAATTTCTACTTGTTTCTTTTGGTGTCTATCTGATTGCTTTTGCTTTCCCGCCATTTTATCAGTCTTTTTGTTGTATGGAGTGTAATATTTTTGCATGCAGGCTGTTCTACGACCGGGAACTTTTCTGTGAGTCTGGTATGAGAAGAGGATCTGGGATACTTTTTTAATTAGCCGAGAACCAGTTTGTATAGTATTTCTGGAGGGTCTAGTATGAGGGGGGGGGGGTTTCTGGCCTTCGTTTAGTGTGCCATAGCTATTCGTTTCTCCCACATGAAATCTGTTTTACAAGTGGCTTGGGGCTCTACTGTGTGTGAAGCGGGATGGTTTCACTGAGTCTCCTTGCCAGATGTTAGGTGTGAGTGAGCAGGGGTCGGTCAATCTCCTCCGAAACTGCTTCTGGCATGAGGATCGTTTTTGTGCAGTCCTGCCCCAATATTCTCAATCCCTGTGCCCTGTATATCACTTTAAATGTGGCCTGTGCTGTAGTCTGTGCAGTCTGATTCAGATGCGTAACGGCTATTCACTTCTTGGCTCTACTTTAGCTCTTGTGTCCTTTATTGGCACCCTGCAACCCTTTTCAGGGCATCCAATAGGCTTGGCTAATGTATAAGGGGCTCTCTAGGGCTCCAAGATGGAGCTTGGCTTTGTGTAGTGCTCCCCTGGCAGTTTAGTTTAGGATAGGGTTTTTTTTTTTTTTTTTTTGATAGGGCTATTAGATTAGGTTAATAAGTTTAAATATTTGATCATTTCTTTTTTATTTTGTCTAATTTAGTGTTTGTGTTTTTTTGTAATTTAGTTATATTGTAGCTAGCTTAGGGTTTATTTTATAGGTAAGTATTTAATTTTAAATAGGAATTATTTAGGTATTAATTGTAATTTTGATTTAGATGTATTTTAATTATGTTCAAGTTAGTGGGTGTTAGGGTTAGACTGAGGGTGAGGGTTAGGGGTTAATAACTTTAGTAAAGTGGCGGTGACGTTGGAGGCAGAAGATTAGGGGTTAATAAGTGTAGGTAGTGACGACATTGGGGCGGCAGATTAGGGGTTAATAAGTGTAGGTAGGTGGCGGCGATGTCAAGGGGCAGCAGATTAGGGGTTAATAAGTGTAATGTAGGTGTCGGCGATGTCAGGGGCAGCAGATTAGGGGTGTTTAGACTTGGGGTTTATGTTAGGGTGTTAGGTGTAAACATAAATTTTGTTTCCCCATAGGAATCAATGGGGCTGCGTTATGGAGCTTTATGCTCCTTTATTGCAGGTGTTAGGCTTTTTTAAGCTCGCTCTCCCCATTGATGTCTATGGGGAAAGCGTGCACGAGCGCGTAAAACCAGCTCAAAGCAGCGCTGGTATTTGAATGCGGTATGGAGCTCAATGGAGCTCAACGCTGCAATATTGCCTGCTAACGCCGGGTTTATGAAAACCTGTAATAGCAGCGCTATAGGGAGGTGAGCGGTGACAATAACTTGCAAGTTAGAACCGAGCCGCTCATAACGCAAAACTCGTAATCTAGCCGATTGTCACAGATAATTCTCAATACTCTAACACTTTATAAGTTGAATATATTTCATTAGAATAGGATAAAATACTAATTCTGATGAAATTTTTATTAAACATGAATTGTAAGGGATATTGATAGACCGAGAATATTAGGATCTGAAAAAGTAATTAATGAATTAATCAAAACTATTCGGTTGGTGACAATTTAAAAAAAAAAAGTCCAGGATTTTCTGGTAACTCGGTCATATAATCCTGGAATATACACTTTAATTTGATTATATTTATATTTATTTTAAAAAAAAGCATATTTTAATGGTTTGAATATAAAAATAAAAAAAAGCTAAGATTTTGGCTATTATATTATCTCCTAGTCTAGACAGTGAGGTCAAATATCAAACTAAGAACTTGGCAACATACAAATGGTAATTTTAGATGAGGCACCAGTAATTGTCCTGTCCTGTAATGTTATGGCTCCAGTTAAAGAATTTAGGAGTACTGTCATATGGAATGTCTTTAAAATTGATTTTTATGACAATAGTAACATTTTCCAGTGTCAGCATAAGAAGATGTCCAAATATTAAAGATAATCTAGTGAGGGATGACATTAGAGGTTTAAGAGATGCAGACAGAGTTTAATTGGCAACCCCAGGACTGGTTGTTTTACTTGTCTTTAGGTGTGTCAATAGTAACTCTATGATTAAAGGTAGTTGCTTTTATCATCCTCATGCAGGCAAAAAAATATCTTATCTTAAATTACTTAACGTGTATGTGTAGGTCCTCATTTGTAATTTACATTATTAAGTGCCCTTATTCTTTGATTTATGTTGGTAAGACAACCAGACAGGCACGTGATAGAATTACAGAACATAAATCAAACATACGATGCAAGTATATGGATGACCCTGTAGCATTATTATTATTGGTTATTTGTAGAGTGCCAACAGATTCAACAGCGCTATAAACAAATGCGGAGTACAACAAAACATTTATAGGGATCAAACGGGTAGAGGGCCCTGACAATAGTTGCACTGATATAGTCAGCTCTTAAGAAGGTGATCTACAAACAGCTGGACTCTTAGGCTTACATACTAAGGGGGTTCAGGGGATAGCAAGGAGGAGAGCAACTGGTATAAAGAAAGGTTAGTGTAGGTTGTATGCATCCCTGAACAGTCTTTATGGAGGGCTTGAAGTTTTCAAAACTAAGGGAGAGTCTTGTGGAGCGAGGCAGAGAGTTCCACAAGATGGGAACCAGTCTGGAAAAGTCCTGTAAACAGGAGTGTAAGAAGTTAACAAGAGAAAGGAGAGTAGGAGGTCATGGGCAGAGTGAAGGGGACGGGAGGGAGAGTATCTGGAGACAAGTTCTGAGATATAGGTGGGGGAAGCAGTGCAGTTGAGTACTTTTTATGTCAGAGTGGGAATTTTGTGTTTAATCCTAGAGGCAAGAGGAAGCCAGTGAAGTGATTGGCAGTGAGGTGCAGCAAATGAAGAGCGACATGTAAGGAAGATGAGCCTTGCAGATGCAATCATTATGGATTGCAAAGGAGCTAGGTGGCAGCTCGAGACACCAGAGAGGACAAAGTTGTAGTAATCGAGGCGGGAAAGGATGAGAGAGTGGATTACAATCTTAGTTGTGTCTTGTGTAAGGAAATGTCTAATTTTAGATTTGTTTTTAAGGTGGAAGTGGCAGACTTTAGCCAAAGACTGAATATGAGAAGTGAAAGACAGATTTGAGTCAAATATGACCCCAAGACATCGGGCATGCAGGGAAGGGGTAATGATGGAGTTCTCAACAGTTATAAAGAGATTGGGGGTCGAGATTTTGGAAGAAGGGGGGGAAATAAGGAGCTCAGTTTTGGAGAGATTTAGCTTGAGGTAGTGAGAGGACATCCAGGAAGATATGTGACGCAGGTTAGCAAGGAAGGAGATAGTTCTAGTGCAGAGAAGTAGATTTGGGTGTCGTCGGCATACAAATGATATTGAAAACCGTGGGACTTAATTAGGGAACCTAATAATGACGTGTAGATTGAGAAGCGTAGGGGACCGAGGACAGAGCCTTGCTGTACCCCAACAGAAAGTGGTGATGGGGCAGAGGAGGACCCAGAGAAGGCTACACTAAAGGTACGGTTTGACAGGTAGGAAGAGAACCACAAGAGGGCTTTGTCACAAATGCTGAAGGATTGGAGGGTTTGGAGCAAAAGAGGGTGGTCAACAGTATCAAAGGTTGCGGACAGATCAAGAAGGATAAGCAGAGAGAAGTGGCCTTTTGATTTTGCTGTAAGTAGGTCATTGGTAACCTTAACGATTGTTGTCTATGTGGAGAAAAGGGGATGAAATCCAGATTGCAGTGGGTCAAGGAGGGAGTTTAATGTAAGGAAATGGGATAGGCGTGAATATACTAGCTTTTCAAGAAGCTTTGAGGCAATAGGAGGGAAATAGGGCAGTAGTTGGATGGGGAGGTTGGATCAAGGGTTTTTTGAGGATAGGTCTGACCAGTGCATGTTTCAGAGACGAGGGAAATATACCGGTGCTGAGGGAGAGGTTGCAAATGTGTGTTAGTATAGGGGTAAGTGTAGAAGAGAGGTAGGGGAGTACCTGTGAGGGGATAGGTTCAAGGGGACAGGTAGTGAGGTGAGAGTGCAGTATAAGTGCAGAAACTTCTTCCTCAGTTACAGGGGAGAAAGAGCTAAGTTTATGGCTATGTGGGTTGTGGTTGATTGCGAGCGTTTGAGGGGGTGAGAGAATGGAAATATGTTGAGAGCTGTACATTTTCTTGTATTGGGACAAAATATTAGAAAATGATGCTTTTACATTATTGAGGAAGTTAAATTATCTAGAAGAGGAGGTGATAGGGAGACTCTCCTAAAAAAAAGAGAAATGTATTGGATTTATCATTTGGACACTATGAACCCAAAGGGTATGAATCTTAACTGGTGAATTTAACTGGCCTGTGTTTTTGGTAGGATTCATTACTATAATTAGTTGTGTTGGATATGAACACATAACCAATAATGTGTTTAATTTGATTTTAGCCTTGTAAATAGATTGAAATGTATTTTATTATATTAATTTAAACATGAATTTATATATTTTTCACTAGGGGGTAAAGGGGTGATATATAGTGGCAATTGTGAATAGTATATTGAAGAATTATTCCCATGTTGTTACAATTATTGCACTTATAATGGTTTTGGCACTTTGGGTAAACTATTTAACCTTTTAACGCCGTTATGCCGTTCTATTCCGTCATAATTACACTGGGCATTAGAGCCGTTATGATGGAATAGAACGTCATAGCCAATGGCTGTCCTGAAGTCTACTGCGCTTCCTGGATTTGATCGCTGTCTGGAGGGTGTTCCTAGGGTTATAGGGATGCCCCCCAGACCCGATCCAATAATTGAAATCTTGCAATCGTGTGCACGATCGCGTGATTTCAATTTGTCTACATCGGAACAATGTAGACACCTTAACCCCGACAGGAAAGAGTTAAACACTAGTGGGTTAATATTGGATAAGCATGACTAAAAGCAGTTGTTAAGCCATCTCCAAGTTACTGCTTCTCTACAGTGGTGTTTCCAAACTTGCAATTTTTAAAGATTCTACAATTCACAGACATTTTAATAATAAACATTTGACAATTGTCACCAATTTACTTGTGAATCCTTTGCTTGATATAGTAAAATATTGATATAATAAAATGGGGAGGGGATAGACACAAAGTACTTTCTGAAACAAAGTTATTCTGGATATATAAATTAAATTACCAGAGTTTGCCAGGATTTGGCTTGAGTGGGGCATTTCTTGTTATCTGATTAAAGTGCCATTATTATCATTATCAGTTATTTGTAGAGTGCCAAAAGATTCCGCAATGCTATAAACATAGGAATTATATGTAAGGTAGCATTTATAGCAGACAAATGTGTAGAGGGCCATGCCAAGATTTTCACTGCTGTAAATAAGCTCTTTTGAGGTGATCTATAAAACAGCTGGGCTTATACTGTATGCTTACATGCTAATGGGTTTCAAGGGGACAACAAAAGGAGCACTGGAACTGAGACAAGAAAGGCTTAGCATATACTGTATACATCCCTGAACAGTAGATTCTTTAAGGAACATTTGAAACTAGGAGAACTAGGGGAGAGTCTTGTGGAGTGAGGTAGAGTGTTCTACAAAATAGGGGCTATTATAGAGAAGTCCTTTAGATGGCAATGTGAGGAGATAAAATCTGAGATATGGGGGGCAGTGTTATTGAGGGTTTTGTATGTAAGAATCAGGATGTTGTGCTTAGTTTTAGATGCTAGAGGAAGCCAGTGAAGGGATTGGCAGAGAGGTGCGATAGATGAAGAGCGCTATGTAAGGAAGATCAGCTTGGCAGATATATTTATTATAGATTTAAAGAAGATAGACAGCAGCTAGGGAGACCAGAGAGGATGGAGTTGCAGTACTTAAGGCGGAAAATTATGAGAGATGGATTAAAATCTTAGTTGTGTCTTGTGTTACAAAGTGGCAAATTTTGGAGATGCTTTTAAAGGGGGAAGCAGCAGGAATTGGTCAAAGATTGGATGTGAGGAGTGAAAGAAAGATCTGAGTAAAGTATGACCCCAAGACATTGGACATATGGGGTTGGGATAATTATATAATTATCAACAGTTATAGAAAGCTGGGAGGTAGATATTTTGGAAGAAGGAGAAAAATAAGGAGTTTGGGAGAGATTTATCAAGGAAGGATATATGAAGGGTATATGTCAGGTGTAGAGAGGTAGATTTGAGTATCATCAGCATTCAAATGAAATTCAAACTTTATAAAAAAAAACTAAGGATAATGTATATATTGAGAAGATTGTGAGGAAGGAATAATTGAATAATACAGACTGTTGTATAGACAAAAGGTAGCAAAGATGAACATGGAGAAATGGAGCATTTTTTAAAAAAGGGAATACGTTAAACACATAAAACACAGTATTACAACAGGACTTGCCTTGTATTTTGTCCTTTGTTCAATACTTGCTCTATTATTGCCTAATTCTTAATGTCACTTATAAAATACTTAAGAAGTGTGAGCAGATAATATTAAGATACTGCTAGCGGCCTTTGCAATGCTAATTGGAGAAGTTTGATTCAGGTCATGTCAGGGTAAGATAAGGTAAAATAAACAGACAACAGAATTTGGAGGAGGATGAAGTAATACCTTTAGCCAATTTATGAATTTAGGAAGTCTTGACAAGGCTTGAACATCACATAGAAAATTACAAGACATTACAAATATCATCAGAGTAAATACAGGAAATTAGTTATATTAAGGTGTGTATTTAATAGCTATAAAATATTAAAAAGTGTTAATACACACATACCATTGTGTAATATTGTGTATAACTCTATCCTTCCAAATAGTATTTAGTCTCAATCAACAAAATAAGTCCAAATGTCTATAATCACATACCAAAAGATAGTACAGAGAGTGAAATAGCAGCAGAAAACAGTGAGGTTTACAGGATATATTACAGAAGGATTAACTTGATGTAGTGCTCATTCCTTAAGCAGAAGTGATCAGGTGGATCATTTAGCTTAATAAGCAGCAGTGTGTTAAATATTGAGTATATTTCCTGAATAATTATTTTGCCTGATTCTTAATGCCTCACTTGTAAAATGCTCACTTAAAGGGATAGAAAAGTCAAATTTAAACTTGCATAATTCCGATAGAGCATGTAATTTTAAGACACTTTTAAATTCACTTCTATTTTTAAATGTGCTTTGTTCTCTTGGTATCCCTTGTTGAAAAAGAATATGCACATATCCTACAATCCTACACTAGTGGGAGCTCCTGCTGATTGGTACCTGCTCACATTTGTGACTGGCTGACTAGATGTGTTCATCTTGCTGCCAGTAGTGCAATGCGTTGCTTTAGCAAAGGATAACAAGATAATGAAGCAAATGTTATAATGGAAGTAGATTCGAAAGTTGTTTAACCCCTTAACGACCAAGGACGTGCAGGGTACGTCCTCAAAAAAAGGCAGTTAACGCCTGAGGACGTACCCTGCACGTCCTCGGTGTGGAAAGCAGCTGGAAGCGATCCTGCTCGCTTCCAGCTGCTTTCCGGTTATTGCAGTGATGGCTCGATATGGAGGCATCCTGCAATAACCCTGCATGGCCATCCGATGCAGAGAGAGCCACTCTGTGTCCCTCTCTGCACCGGACATCGATGGCCGGTATCGTTGGTGGGTGGGAGCTGACTTGGGAGGCGGGTGGGCGGCCATCGATGGGCCGTGTAAGGTGGAGGGGGGCGGGATCGGGGCCGGAGCTGACGGGGGCGCGCACGGGCGCGCGCGCGTGCACAGAGGGTGGCGGGCGGGCGCGTGCACGGGGCGGGAGCGGGTGGGAACCGCTATACTACAGAAAATGAGATTGTAACTGTGGGGGAAAAGGGCAAAATTAAAAAAATAAACTTCAGTCAAAGGGATCTTGGAGGGGTGGGGGGTTGTTCTTGGGTGTGGGGGGAGCTACACTACAGAAAAAGGGATTTTTCTTAAAAAAAAAGCACATTTTTTTCTAAACTGGGTACTGGCAGACAGCTGCCAGTACCCAAGATGGCGCCCATTAAGGCAGAGGGGGAGGGTTAGAGAGCTGTTTGGTGGGGGATCTGTGAGGTTGGGGGCTAAGGGGGGATCCTACACAGCAGCATATGTAAATATGCTAAAAAAAAAACTCAAAAAAGCCCAAATATACCTTTTATTTTAGTACTGGCAGAGTTTCTGCCAGTACTTAAGATGGCGGGGACAATTGTGGGGTGGGGGAGGGAAGAGAGCTATTTGGGAGGCATCAGGGGGTCTGATGTTTCAGGTGGGAGGCTGAGCTCTACACTAAAGCTAAAATTAACCCTGCAAGTTCCCTACAAGCTACATAATTAACCCCTTCACTGCTAGACATAATACACGCGTGATGCGCAGCAGCATTTAGCGGCCTTCTAATTACCAAAAAGCATCGCCAAAGCCATATATGTCTGCTATTTCTGAACAAAGGGGATCCCAGAGAAACATTTACAACCATTTGTGCCATAATTGCATAAGCTGTTTGTAAATAATTTCAGTGAGAAACCTAAAATTGTGAAAAAGTTAACGTTTTTTTTTTATTTGATTGCATTTGGCGGTGAAATGGTGGCATGAAATATACCAAAATGGGCCTAGATCAATAGTTGGGGTTGTCTACTACACTACACTAAAGCTAAAATTACCCCAAAATGCTCCCTACATGCTCCCTAATTAACCCCTTCATTGCTGGGCATAATACACGTGTGGTGCGCAGTGGCATTTAGCGGCCTTCTAATTACCAAAAAGCAACGCTAAAGCCATATATGTCTGCTATTTCTGAACAAAGGGGATCCCAGAGAAGAATTTACAACCATTTATGCCATAATTGCACAAGCGGTTTGCAAATAATTTCAGTGAGAAACCAAAAGTTTGTAAAAAATTTGTAAAAAAGTGAACTATTTTTTGTATTTGATCGCATTTGGCGGTAAAATGGTGGCATGAAATATACCAAAATGGGCCTAGATCAATACTTTGGGTTGTCTACTAAAAAAAAATATATACATGTCAATGGATATTCAGAGATTCCTGAAAGATATTAGTGTTCTAATGTAACTAGCACTAATTTTGAAAAAAAAAAATGGTTTGGAAATAGCAAAGTGCTACTTGTATTTATGGCCCTATAAGTTACAAAAAAAGCAAAGAAAATGTAAACATTTGGTATTTCTAAACTCAGGATAAAATTTTGAAACTATTTAGCATGGGTGTTTTTTGGTGGTTGTAGATATGTAACAGATTTTGGGGGTCAAAGTTAGAAAAAATGTGTTTTTTTCGATTTTTTCCTCATATTTTATATATTTTTTTTATAGTAAATGATAAGATATGATGAAAATAATGGTATCTTTAGAAAGTCCATTTAATGGCGAGAAAAACGGTATATAATATGTGTGGGTACAGTAAATGAGTAAGAGGAAAATTACAGCTAAACACAAACACTGCAGAAATGTAAAAATAGCCTTGTTCCCAAACGGACAGAAAATGGAAAAGTGCTGTGGTCATTAAGGGGTTAAAATTGAATGTTCTATCCAAATCATGAAATAAAATGATGGGGTTTCCTGTCCCTTTAAGAAAAGTGAGCATTTAATATTAAGATACTGCTAACTACACTTGCATTTCTAACCCCTTGCAATGCATTCCCCAAACTCATTATTACTATCATAATTATTTCTAACAAAAAGCAAACCGTTTTCCTGGCCGAGCCTTCATTTTTACCATTGTCAAGTGGTATACTTTTGTCCCAGAATATAACAGGCTGAAATTAATAGCTGAGAGGCCCAACGTACCACAAACCCTTACTGGAATACTGCAAGTTAAATACAGTAACCAAAGAGGGGTTAGAGGTAGGAGAGAAATGAGACAAACCATAGTAGCTGAACTTTCTCTAGTATGTTAATTAGCACATACAAATTAAATAAACACTGTAAATTAATAATTTTGAATACCAAACGAAAATGTACCTTGGTAGAAGTTTGAGGAAAACTTGTGTAGATAATTATAAATACCAGAAGATGAAAGATGAAAGATGAAAACCAGCGTTAGAGGCTCCTAACGCTGGTTTTAGGCTACCTCCGGTATTTGGAGTCACTCAAAAAAGGGACTAACGCTCACTTTTCAGCCGCGACTTTTTCATACCGCAGATCCCCTTACGTCAATTGCGTATCCTATCTTTTCAATGGGATTTTTCTAACTCCAGTATTTAGAGTCGTGTCTGAAGTGAGCGTTAGAATTCTAACGACAAAACTCCAGCCGCAGAAAAAAGTCAGTAGTTAAGAGCTTTCTGGGCTAACGCCGGTTCATAAAGCTCTTAACTACTGTACTCT
Organism: Bombina bombina; assembly: GCF_027579735.1. Classification (NCBI taxonomy): domain Eukaryota; kingdom Metazoa; phylum Chordata; class Amphibia; order Anura; family Bombinatoridae; genus Bombina; species Bombina bombina. The sequence goes on along the minus strand of NC_069504.1, from coordinate 306,574,365 downwards.
AAAGTACACTAACACCCATAAACTACCTATGTACCCCTAAACCGAGGCCCCCCCACATCGCCGCCACTCGATAAAAAACTTTTAACCCCTAATCTGTCGACCGCCACCTACGTTATCCTTATGTACCCCTAATCTGCTGCCCCTAACACCGCCGACCCCTATATTAAATTTATTAACCCCTAACCTGCCCCCCACAACGTCGCAGCCAGCTACCTACAATAATTAACCCCTAATCTGCCGACTGCAAAGCGCCGCTACTTAACTTATCCTTATGTACCCCTAATCTGCTGCCCCTAACACCGCCGACCCCTATATTATATTTATTAACCCCTAATCTGCCCCCCTCAACGTCGCCTCCACCTGCCTACACTTATTAACCCCTAATCTGCCGAGCAGACCGCACCGCTATAATAATAAAGTTATTAACCCCTAATCCGCCTCACTAACCCTATAATAAATAGTATTAACCCCTAATCTGCCCTCCCTAACATCGCCGACACCTAACTTCAATTATTAACCCCTAATCTGCCGACCGGAGCTCATCGCTATTCTAATAATTGTATTAACCCCTAAAGCTAAGTCTAACCCTAACACTAACACCCCCCTAACTTAAATATAATTTAAATCTAACGAAATGAATTAACTCTTATTAAATAAATTATTCCTATTTAAAGCTAAATACTTACCTGTAAAATAAATCCTAATATAGCTACAATATAAATTATAATTATATTATAGCTATTTTAGGATTAATATTTATTTTACAGGTAACTTTGTATTTATTTTAACCAGGTACAATAGCTATTAAATAGTTAAGAACTATTTAATAGCTAAAATAGTTAAAATAATTACAAAATTACCTGTAAAATAAATCCTAACCTAAGTTACAATTAAACCTAACACTATACTATCATTAAATTAATTAAATAAAATACCTACAATTATCTACAATTAAACCTAACACTACACTATAAATACATTAATTAAATACAATACCTACAAATAACTACAATGAAATAAACTAACTAAAGTACAAAAAATAAAAAAAGAACTAAGTTACAAAAAATAAAAAAATATTTACAAACATAAAAAAAATATTACAACAATTTTAAACTAATTACACCTACTCTAAGCCCCCTAATAAAATAACAAAGACCCCCAAAATAAAAAATGCCCTACCCTATTCTAAATTACTAAAGTTCAAAGCTCTTTTACCTTACCAGCCCTGAACAGGGCCCTTTGCGGGGCATGCCCCAAGAAGTTCAACTCTTTTGCCTGTAAAAAAAAACATACAATACCCCCCCCCCCCCAACATTACAACCCACCACCCACATACCCCTAATCTAACCCAAACCCCCCTTAAATAAACCTAACACTAAGCCCCTGAAGATCATCCTACCTTGTCTTCACCTCACCGGGTATCACCGATCGGTCCTGGCTCCAAAATCTTCATCCAACCCAAGCGGGGGCTGGCGATCCATCATCCGGTGGCTGAAGAGGTCCAGAAGAGGCTCCAAAGCCTTCATTCTATCCGGGAAGAAGAGTAGATCCGGACCGGCAACCATCATCTTCCAAGCGGCATCTTCTATCTTCATCCGATGCGGACCGGCTCCATCCTGAAGACCTCCACCGCGGACCCATCTTCATCCGGCGACGTCCAACTGAAGAATGACGGTTCCTTTAAGGGACGTCATCCAAGATGGCGTCCCTCGAATTCCGATTGGCTGATAGGATTCTATCAGCCAATCAGAATTAAGGTAGGAATATTCTGATTGGCTGATGGAATCAGCCAATCAGAATCAAGTTCAATCCGATTGGCTGATCCAATCAGCCAATCAGATTGAGCTCGCATTCTATTGGCTGTTCCAATCAGCCAATAGAATGCAAGCTCAATCTGATTGGCTGATTGGATCAGCCAATCGGATTGAACTTGATTCTGATTGGCTGATTCCATCAGCCAATCAGAATATTCCTACCTTAATTCCGATTGGCTGATAGAATCCTATCAGCCAATCGGAATTCGAGGGACGCCATCTTGGATGACGTCCCTTAAAGGAACCGTCATTCTTCAGTTGGACGTCGCCGGATGAAGATGGGTCCGCGGTGGAGGTCTTCAGGATGGAGCCGGTCCTCATTGGATGAAGATAGAAGATGCCGCTTGGAAGATGATGGTTGCCGGTCCGGATCTACTCTTCTTCCCGGATAGGATGAAGACTTTGGAGCCTCTTCTGGACCTCTTCAGCCACCGGATGATGGATCGCCAGCCCCCGCTTGGGTTGGATGAAGATTTTGGAGCCAGGACCGATCGGTGATACCCGGTGAGGTGAAGACAAGGTAGGATGATCTTCAGAGGCTTAGTGGTAGGTTTATTTAAGGAAGGGTTTGGGTTAGATTAGGGGTATGTGGGTGGTGGGTTGTAATGTTGGGGGGGGGTATTGTATGGGTTTTTTTACAGGCAAAAGAGCTGAACTTCTTGGGGCATGCCCCGCAAAGGGCCCTGTTCAGGGCTGGTAAGGTAAAAGAGCTTTGAACTTTTTTAATTTAGAATAGGGTAGGGCATTTTTTATTTTGGGGGTCTTTGTTATTTTATTAGGGGGCTTAGAGTAGGTGTAATTAGTTTAAAATTGTTGTAATATTTTTCTTATGTTTGTAAATATTGTTTTATTTTTTGTAACTTAGTTCTTTTTTATTTTTTGTACTTTAGTTAGTTTATTTCATTGTAGTTATTTGTAGGTATTGTATTTAATTAATGTATTGATAGTGTAGTGTTAGGTTTAATTGTAGGTAATTGTAGGTATTTTATTTAATTAATTTAATGATAGTATAGTGTTAGGTTTAATTGTAACTTAGGTTAGGATTTATTTTACAGGTAATTTTTTAATTATTTTAACTATTTTAGCTATTAAGTAGTTCTTAACTATTTAATAGCTATTGTACCTGGTTAAAATAAATACAAAGTTACCTGTAAAATAAATATTAATCCTAAAATAGCTATAATATAATTATAATTTATATTGTAGCTATATTAGGATTTATTTTACAGGTAAGTATTTAGCTTTAAATAGGAATAATTTATTTAATAAGAGTTAATTAATTTCGTTAGATTTAAATTATATTTAAGTTAGGGGGGTGTTAGTGTTAGGGTTAGACTTAGCTTTAGGGGTTAATACATTTATTAGAATAGCGGTGAGCTCCGGTCGGCAGATTAGGGGTTAATAATTGAAGTTAGGTGTCGGCGATGTTAGGGAGGGCAGATTAGGGGTTAATACTATTTATTATAGGGTTAGTGAGGCGGATTAGGGGTTAATAACTTTATTATGATAGCGGTGCGGTCCGCTCGGCAGATTAGGGGTTAATAAGTGTAGGCAGGTGGAGGCGACGTTGTGGGGGGGCAGATTAGGGGTTAATAAATATAATATAGGGGTCGGCGGTGTTAGGGGTAGCAGATTAGGGGTACATAAGGATAATGTAAGTAGCGGTGGTTTACGGAGCGGCAGATTAGGGGTTAAAAATAATATGCAGGGGTCAGCGATAGCTGGGGGCGGCAGATTAGGGGTTAATGAGTGTAAGGCTAGGGGTGTTTAGACTCGGGGTACATGTTAGGGTGTTAGGTGCAGACGTAGGAAGTGTTTCCCCATAGCAAACAATGGGGCTGCGTTAGGAGCTGAACGCGGCTTTTTTGCAGGTGTTAGGTTTTTTTTCAGCTCAAACAGCCCCATTGTTTCCTATGGGGGAATCATGAACGAGCACGTTTTTGAGGCTGGCCGCGTCCGTAAGCAACTCTGGTATCGAGAGTTGAAGCTGCGTTAAATATGCTGTACGCTCCTTTTTTGGAGCCTAACGCAGCCTTTATGTGGACTCTCAATACCAGAGTTATTTTTATGGTGCGGCCAGAAAAAAGCCAGCGTTAGCTACGCGGGTCCTTACCGACAAAACTCTAAATCTAGCCGTTAGGGAGCAGACTTTAATTGTAAAAATAAATACCTTTAATGCAGATCTCATGAGAGCAGAGGTGTCTGTAATAATAAGGCTGTATGACATCGGGGTCCAGAAAACAGCAGCAACAGTGCAGGCATATAACCAAATATAAAAGCAAAATACAAAGGCTCTATGCTTGGGTAAGGAATTAGAGAATACAACGGAAAACGGTCCAACTCAAAACCACACAGCGAAAACAATACAAAATCAGAATACAAATTACATATGCAAAAGACAAGCCAAAGTCAATTCATAATATTCAGTCCAAACTAAAAAATGAAACAAGCGCAAGTCAGGGAAAACTAAGACAAAACCAGGAAAAACAAATAATAAATTGTTAGAGCAGAGATAGCTAACAAACTCAAAACACAAGCAGCATCTTTCTGCAAAAACTACCATAATTAAGACCTAATTGTTATTTTAGGCCTCCTGAAAGGTACAGCACTCCTTTATGCAGAAGAAACAGAAATCACTCTGAAAAAATCTGTAAAGACATTATTATTTAGTTTTCATAGTAATTATTCTTTATTCCGTATGAGAGGCTTTTGATTGTTTTACATTTAAAAATAATTTCTGCTCATTCGAAATAAGATATAATACCTTCTCACTGAATTGTTACATTATTTATTTCTGTGGTTATTTTTGGCTTTTTGAATGTATATGCATACTAAAAAAAGTTTTTATGTGTATGTCCTAATATTTCCAAGTTGCTTGCACACAATGGGCCAGATTACAAATTGTGCACTATTTAGTGCTTTCGCTCAAGCGATAACGCCATCAGAAGTAAAGATTTTGTGTGACCGGGTTAGAGCACGTATTACAAGTTGAAAGTAAAACTTTTGAGCGTGAGCTAAACCAGACGCGCACTAACTTTGGCTATCATGACTGCGCTAACTTCTTCCCCCCCATAGACTTCAATGGAGAGAAAAACATAACACATCGCTTGCGCTCTAACCCCACAGAAGTTATTAAAATTTCAGATTCCTATGTTTTTCACATACAGGAAAATGTTATTTTTAGGTTAAATAAATATTTATATATACAGCATATATATAGCTATATCTATTTATCTATCTATCTATCTATCTATCTATCTATATATATCTATATCTATATATATATATATATATATATATATATATATATATATATATATATATGTAAAGGTATACCAGCTAACAAGGGATAGTATTCAGACTTGTGGACTAGGGCCCACCTCTCTTAATATTAGGATGAGACCCCAGGTGCACGGAGGCTTAAAATGATCAATTAATTAGAAAAAGATAGGTAGTAAACCTTATCCAGCACTACACATAAAGTCTCAAAATTAAATAAAGCAATAGTAATGTAAACCACTCAGAACTAGACTCTAAACACGATTGTCAAGATGCAACAATGAAATTTATTAATATAAAATAAAACAAAAAACGTGCAAATAAAACACAAAATGTGATACAATTCATCAAGCCGATATTAAGCATGCAAATACATTCGTTACCCCTCACACAAACAAATAAAGCTCAATTATTGAGCAAGCAACAGTGCGTCCACTGTAAAAATCACTAAAGCCAAATTTTAGCAGATAAATTCGCTGTAGCTGTGTTTAATGCTATAAAGTTAGTTGCGCTATAGTTGTGTTAGTATGAGATGCACTGAAGCAAAAGCAAATCTCCTCTTGTTATGTGTGATTGACTCGATCATAAAGTGTGAAGTTCAAGTGGTATAGAGCATATTCAGATGATGTTCAATAACACTGTCGGGGCCAGTTGAAATAACAAAGTCCCTGTATAGAGTCACCACTTACTCTATAATGGAGCGAGCTGAACAGATGCCAGAGGGGCCGAGTGTATCACTCATTAGGGATAGTAATTCATCTACTTCATATCAGGTATTGCGCTGAGCCACAAAGTAATGCTGATTTTACCTGAATCCTGAGACAAACCGCTTCTTCATCCCTGTGTTTAACTGCTAGAACGAAAGACAACCACAGCTCACCACAAGTCCTCCTTCAAAGTATAAGGGATCCAGTCAGAGGTAAGTTTCAAAATCAGAACGCTGTAATTCCAAACAGCGTGGAAGTCGGCAGCAAGCCGGATTGACTGTTGCTATATGTGTTTCACCCTACGTCACAGAGGGTTTTCTCAAGCTGAATGAATATCCGGTATAGAAATTCAGCTCCATTTTAAACACTGACCCACAGGTGAAATAAAACAGAATATAGACTTGCACATCTTTAAACCGCATATAATATAGCCACCTTGGCCAAACATAAATTGAAAAATCAATATTAACTGTTGTTTCTTTTGACAGCCGTGTTTGGGCATATGAATAAAAAAATAATATAAATCTTTTTCCATATATAAACGACAATAGTGCAATTATAAGGGTATATACACAATATTCCTTAACATCCTAAAAGTAGAAATAGTAGCTCTTGCTCTATGATAACCTTTTTTAATTATTTTATTGTGGCATCCCCTAGCTTTAAATCTCAGTTTTAGATCATCTGCATATTGTTTAAAAGATTCCTCAGTGGAACAATTTCTTTTTTGTCTCAAATATTGTCCAATGGGAATAGCATTAATTTGGTGTTGGGATGATGACTAGAGGCTTCAAGGAGTGTATTGGCTGATGTACTTTTCCTGAATGTTTCAGTTCTTAATCTATTGTCCCTCTTAGTTATTTTTAAATCCAAGAAGGACAAAGATTCAAAGCTCCATTCATAAGTAAATTTAAGGTTCCAGTCATTAATATTCAATTCTTCCATGAATTTGACCAGATTATCTGATGTGGCCTCCCATAATAGGAGGACATCATCGATAAAACAAATCCATAATAGGATCATATGGTCATATTCAGTGGCTATATCCAACATTTTTTCATTTTCCCATCTTCCTAGGTACAGACACGCATAAGTAGGGGTACAGCAAGCTCCCATTGCTGTGCCCCTAATTTGTCTGTAAAATTTACCATCGAATTTAAAGTAATTCCTATTAAGGACAAAGCTCAAAAGATCCACCACCAAATTAGTGTGGTCATTAAATTTTGATCCCCTTTGGTTCAAAATTTCTTTGATTGTTTCAATACCTTTAGTATGGGGAATTAAGGAGTAAAGTGCTTCTACGTCAATGGACAGTCGTGTCTTTGACATAGGAGAGTAGAGATGTTAGATAGGGGCGTAGACACCAATATAAGTATTTAGTTACTCCTTCAGTTAAACCCCCCAGGCCCTACACGATTGGTCTACCCGGTGGGAGTACTTTCTGTTTGTGTATCTTTGGTGTTGTATAGAATGTGGGGGTAACTGGGAAGTTAACCTGCATGTAGGACAGCTCTTTTTTATTTATCAACCCATCTGTCAGTGCTTTGTTAAGGATATTGTCAAGTTCATCCTTGTATTCATATGTAGGATTATTTTTTAATTTTTCATATTGGGTAATATTATTCAACTGTCTAATACATTCTAATCGATAATCCTGTTTATTGAGTAGCACAAAATTACCCCCCTTGTCTGATGGTTTCACCTCAACGGATTGGTCTGTAATTAGGTCACTCAATGCCCACTGTTGTTCTTTTGTTAGATTATCTTTTCTGTTTTTTAAAGTAGAAAGTACCTGTAAGTCTTTCTCCACAAATTTAACGAAAGTCATAACACTGGGTACCATGGATAGTGACGGCATATAAGAGGATTTAGGTTTAAGATCACTAAAGCCTATTCCCATAGTGTCATCACTATGTAAAATGTGTAAACATATTAAGGGTTACCCACATAAAGTCAAGGGCCACATAACTTGCCGCAGTGAGGGAGTTGTTTATGCTGCTTTTTGCTCATGCCCAAGATTTTATGTGGGCAAAACATATCGTGAGTTCAGGGAATGCATGAAGGAACACAGGAGGGACATATTGAATGAAAAATCAAAGATAGTGGTGTTGCAAGATATTTCTCTGACATGCATCAAAGCAGTGTTCATGACCTTAAATTCAGGGGTCTTTAATTGATAGACATCAGTGAGAGGGGGGGCGATTGGGACAACTTGTTATTAAAATCCGAATGTAAATGGATATATAATCTACATTCAATGCAAACGAATGGTCTTAACGAAGAACTTAATTTTGCCCCTTTCCTCAGCAATTAATATGGGATTTATTTCCCCTTATTTAGCTATAAATTGGTTGGAAATTATTAATAAATATTCAGTTATGCTATTCTGATGCTCTATAAATAGTCATATAGGGAAATATCCTCATTTTGGATGTCAATGAATGCGGTGTATATACCTTTAAGAAACTTATTCCCTTTTTGATGTAGGAGTTTAAGCAGATGCAGTACTTATAAATGGTTTCGATTTATTAACCGATTGTTATGCATAGATACTTTATCTGCATTTTTATACGCTACTATTTCTACTTTTAGGATGTTAAAGGGACAGTCAACACCAGAATTTTTGTTGTTTAAAAAGATAGATAATCCCTTTATTACCCATTCCACAGTTTTGCATAACCAACACAGTTATATTAATACACTTTTTACTGCTGTGACTATCTTGTATCTAAGCATCTCCTGACCGCCCCTAATCACATGACTTTTAGTTATTATCTATTGACTTGCATTTTAGCCAATTAGTGCAGTGTCTGCCACAACCCACAGGCGTGATCACAATGCTATATATATAGTTTACCTGAACTACTCTCCCCTGTTGTGAAAAGCAAATACAAAAGCATGTGATTAGAGGCGGCCTTCAAGGGCTTAGAAATTATCATATGAGCCTTCCTAGGTTTGCTCTCAACTAGAATACCAAAAGAACAAAGCAAAATTGTTGATAAAAGTAAATTGGAAAGTTGTTTAAAATGACATGCCCTATTTGGAAAATAAAAGGTTTGTTTGGCCTTGACTGTCCCTTTAAGGAATATTGTGTATATACCCTTATGATTGCACTATTGTCATTTATATATGGAAAGAGATTTAAATTATTTTTTGATTCATATGCCCAAACACGGCTGTCAAAGAAACAACAGTTAATATTGATTTTTCAATTTCTGTTTGGCCAAGGTGGCTATATTATATGCGGTTTAAAGATGTGCAAGTCTATATTCTGTTTTATTTTACCTGTGGGTCAGTGTTTAAAAAGGAGCTGAATTTCTATACCGGATATTCATTCAGCTTGAGAAAGCCCTCTGTGACGTAGGGTGAAACACATATAGCAACAGTCAATCCGGCTTGCTGCCGACTTCCACGCTGTTTGGAATTACAGCGTTCTGATTTTGAAAGTTACCTCTGACTGGATCGCTTATACTTTGAAGGAGGACTTGTGGTGAGCGGTGGTTGTCTTTCGTTCTAGCAGTTAAACACAGGGGTGAAGAACCGGTTTGTCTCAGGATTCAGGTAAAATCAGCATTACTTTGTGACTCAGCGCTCTGTGGCTCAGCGCAATACCTGATATGAAGTAGATGAATTACTATCCCTGCTGAGTGATACACTCGGCCCCTCTGGCATCTGTTCAGCTCGCTCCATTATAGAGTAAGTGGTGACTCTATACAGGGACTTTGTTATTTCAACTGGCCCTGACAGTGTTATTGAACATCATCTGAATATGCTCTATACCACTTGAACTTCACGCTTTATGATCGAGTCAATCACACATAACAAGAGGAGATTTGCTTTTGCTTCAGTGCATCTCATACTAACACAGCTATAGCGCAACTAACTTTATAGCTTTAAACACAGCTACAGCGAATTTATCTGCTAAAATTTGGCTTTAGTGCTTTTTACAGTGGACGCACTGTTGCTTTCTCAATAATTGAGCTTTCTTTGTTTGTGTGAGGGGTAACGAATGTATTTGCATGCTTAATATCGGCTTGATGAATTGTATCACATTTTGTGTTATATTTGCACGTTTTTTGTTTCATTTTATATTAATAAATTTCATTGTTGCATCTTGACAACCGTGTTTAGAGTCTAGTTCTGAGTGGTTTAAAGTTCCATTGCTTTATTTAATTTTGAGACTTTATGTGTAGTGCTGGATAAGGTTTACTACCTATCTTTTTCTAATTAATTTATATATATATATATATTTATGTTACAGGTAAAGTAAGAAAACTGGGTAATCCTAGAATTACCTGGGTAAAATTTACATTACCTAAGTGGCTGTGGGTAAAGCCCAATGTCCTGTAATTCCCCAATCTACACTATTTATTTTGCCTCAGTCTGGGGGGTTTAAGGAAGTCACACTGCCCATTATCTGGCATCCACCCCAAGTGAACCTTCGGGAGTTAAGTTTATCTGAAGTCCAGTGAGTGCTTATTTTGTATGTTGGATATTTTGCTATAGCACCCTGGAAGTTGCTGGAGTTTGGTGAGAGTGTATCTTCAGCTGTATGTATGTATATATATATATATATATATATATATAGATATATATATAGATAGATAGATAGATAGATAGATAGATAGATAGATATTTACAGTATCCCACAAAAGTGAGTACACCCCTCACATTTTTGTAAATATTTTATTATATCTTTTCATACGACAACAATGAAGAAATTACACTTTGCTACAATGTAAAGTAGTGAGTGTACAGCCTGTATAACAGTGTAAATTTGCTGTCACCTCAAAATACCTCAACACACAGCCATTAATGTCTAAATCGTCTGCAACAAAAGTGAGTACACCCCTAAGTGGAAATATCCAAATTGTGGCAAATTAGCGATTTTCCCTCCCCGGTGTCATGTGACTCATTAGTGTTACAAGGTCTCACGTGTGAATGGGGAGCTGGTGTGTTAAATTTGGTGTTATCGCTCTCACACTCTCTCATACTGGTCACTGGATATTCAACATGACACCTCATGGCAAAGAACTCTCTGAGGATCTGGAAAAAATAATTGTTCCTCTACATAGGCTATAAGAAGATTGCCAAGACCCTGAAACTGAGCTGCAGCATGGTGGGCAAGACCATAGAGCGCTTCACAGGACAGGTTCCACTCAGAACAGGCCTCGCCATGGTCGACCAAAGAAGTTGCGGGCACATGCTCAGCGCCATATCCAGAGGTTGTCTTTGTGAAATAGACGCATGAGTGCAGCCAGCATTGCTGCAGAGGTTAAAGGGGTGGGGGGTCAGCCTGTCAGTGCTCAGACCATACGCCGCACACTGCATCAAATTGGTCTGCATGGCTGTCGTCCCAGAAGGAAGTCTCTTCTAAAGATGATGCACAAGAAAGCCTGCAAACAGTTTGCTAAAGACAAGCAGACTAAGGACATGAATTACTGGAACCATTTCCTGTGGTCCGATGAGACCAAGATAAACTTATTTGGTTCAGATGGTGTTAAGCGTGTGTGGCGGCAACTAGGTGAGGAGTACAAAGACAAGTGTGTCTTGCCTACAGTCAAGCATGGTGGTGGGAGTGTCATGGTCTGGGCCTGCATGAGTGCTGCCAGCACTGGGGAGCTACAGTTCATTGAGGGAACCATGGATGCTAACATGTACTGTGACATACTGAAGCAGAGCATGATTCCCTCCTTTCAGACACTGGGCCACAGGGCAGTATTTTAACATGATAATGACGCCAAACACACCTCCAAGATGACCACTGCTTTGCTAAAGAAGCTGTGGGTAAAGGTGATGGACTGGCCAAGCTTGTCTCTAGACCTAAACCCTTTTGAGCATCTGTGGGGCATCCTCAAATGGAAGGTGAGGGAGTGCAAGATCTCTAACATTCACCAGCTCCGTGATGTCGTCATGGAGAAGTGGAAGAGGACTCCAGTGGCAACCTGTGAAGCTCTGGTGAACTCCATTCCCAAGAGGGTTAAGGCAAAATAATGATGGCCACACAAAATATTGACACTTTTGGCCCAATTTGGACATTTCCGCTTAGGGTTGTGTCATGAGATGCAGGACACAGCATAGAATGTACAACGCTATTTTATTGCAGAGCATAGAAGTATGCAGCTTTTACAACACATCTAACTTGGTAACTGCGGCATAGACAATCAATCCCCTAAACCACGCTCACATCCAGTGACGTCACTTCCCACTCTCATCACAGGTTGTATTCACTTTTGTTGCCAACGGTTTAGACATTAATGGCTGTGTGTGGAGTTATTTTGAGGGGAGCACAAATTTACACTGTTATACAGGCTGTACACTCACTACTTTACATTGTAGTAAAGTGTAATTTCTTCAGTGTTGTCACATGAAAAGATATAATACAATATTTACAAAAATGTGAGGGGTGTATATATATATATATCATGGTTTTGTAAGAAAGAGAAAATCCTGAAAAAATATAAATGTCAGGATAAAAGACAGGGAATTCAGCACTCTTTTTAAAAAAGTTTTATTAGCTCAAAAATATATATGATCCTGTGTGTCCAAAATGAAAGCTGTAGTGGTTTCAAGAAAGATCAATCTTTGACAGTTAAATCCTAGGACAAAGAAATCCTAGGAATATGCTTAGCAATAGGTAAATACACAATTGACCAAGTGGTGTATATATTAGAAACACAAAACATAATACTTAACAAACCTGACCGGTCAGGGGTGAGTGTTCAAGCATGAACAGGATACATTAATAAGAGACATAGCTTCTATCAAATCTTAGACAAAAGTATCTCATTGTACTCACAATGCTTTAAATGCAGTTTATGTCTTGGGAAACTGTAGTCAGACTATTATTTCTTACTGCCATCGGCACCTTTAGAAATATAAGGCAAACTGCCGAGCAGATATTAAGGTGACTGACTATGTATCTCAAGATATAATTCAGATATGTATAATGCACATTTGAGCAACAGCAATGTAATAATTGTACATAGTATTACTGAGATATATTAATGAGGAACACTTATCAAACTACTACACCCTGCTGCGTACGGCACCTTATCAAATAAGGCTTAATGCCGGGCAGGTAAAGTGATGGGATCTAAGTAGTTACTGATAATGTGCCTCAGAATATTTACATATGTCGATACATAAACAAGCAAGCGTTAAAAAGCAGAGATGGAATATACTCAGCGGTGATTAGTAGTAAGCAAGTAGTAGCGTGATGCTTGAAAAGTCATTGTAGAGGTCCTTAGCTTAAGGTCGTATATGCATAAGGTAAAAAGTCATGAAAAAGTGACAGGCATTATGTAGATTTGCAGATCAAGTATGCTAGATGTTAGTATGCTGTAAGCGATAGATAGAAATCACAGACTCTGTAGCTCAGAGTGGCTTCTGTTTACACCCTCTCTGCAGGGTAACGATATCCAAGTCTAACATCAATATGCCTATTTTTCAGGCCAAATTTTAGCTGCATACGACCTGTCTCCTGTCAAGTCCTCAGACTGATGTTTGTTAGATAATCATCAGTAGTTTTCCCCGGGACCTCCAAACTTTTCTTCAATGCAATGCTTGCTTGTCTAGTGTCTCCGTTCAGTGGCGTTCACACTGACCACATGCACCGTGTCGGCTCGTCCAATGCCGACGTGCGTTTCACCCGTTGGGTGTGTCGGGCTTCGTCAGGGCGTGATGACGTAGGGAGCGTCTCATCTCCCTTTTAAGCTTCCTATGTTACACGCCTCTTCTTTCCAAGTTTCTTAATAGCCAATCATATTTAGAGAGAATAAATGCGTAAATACTTAACTCTCTATTGCTTACAAAGTTGTAATAAAAACATGTCAAAACCGGGCAAGTAAGCCCTAATGGAAAATACTTATATATACACCAACAAGTTTTGGTCATTTATGTACTAATGAAAGTGTCGAGAATTATTAAGAGTGTACGGATACCTATGGCAATTGTAGCCCTAAATTTCTAATGCTTAGATAAAGCTTCTAAAAACTTGTGATAAACCATATTAATTACATACATAGCTATTTTTTATCATTGTCAAACGAAGTATTCTTGTTACTTTGCAATACATTTTGCACTTGTCTGTAATAGAGAAATACTGTTATAACAGGAACTGTTCCTTATAGGAAGCAGGCCATGTCTATTCTGTCATTTAATCCATTCGGCATCTGGGTTTGTAGGATAGTGATCCACCTACATTCTTTCTGGAGGAGGACCCTATCGTTATCACCCCCTCTATTGTTGGTAATGCCTCTGTCAATACCCACAAATGAGAGAGAGTCAGGATTACAGGCATGGATTTCTTCAAAATGTTTAGCCACATTACTTTTGGGATTTTTGTATTTTATGTCATCCCGATGCTCAGTTATTCTATCCTTTATCGCTCTCCTTGTTTTACCCACGTAAAAGCGTGGGCAGCTACAGGACAGGAGGTAGATAACACCTTCAGTGCTACAAGTAATGTGGTATTTTAACTTGTATATTTTGCCTGTGTGTGTTGAAAATGTTTTAGTTTTTTTCATATACTTGCAGGCCACACATCTTCCACAAGGATGATTCCCAGTGGATCTGTGTGTAGTGAGCCAGTCTGTTTGTTTTTTCAGTGACACGTATTGGCTTCTCACGAACTTGTCTCTGAGATTGGGAGCTCTTCTGGCAGTGATGTTGGGGTAGTCTCCTACCTCCTTAGATACCCCTTCATCACTCATTAGAATATGCCAGTTTCTTTCCAATACCAGTCTCAGGGCTGTCCAATGACAGTTGTAATCTGTTATCAACCTAATTGTACTTTGTACAGCCTTTTTTTTGGGTCTTAAGAGTTGTTCTCGATCTGAATGAGCTGCTTCATTAAGAGCTCTATTCACTACTCTTTTGGAGTACCCTCTGTCTAGAAATCGTTTTTGCATCTCCTTGGCATGCTCGTAGTATTTAGTTTTTGTGGAGCAGTTCCGACGTAATCTAAGGAACTGCCCCTTTGGTATCCCCTTCTTGAGATGGTCAGGATGGTGACTAGTGGCGAGTAGCAAACTATTAGTTGCAGTAGTTTTGCGGAAATTCTCAGTCACAATAAAGCCCTGTTTTAATTTAATTGTAATATCCAAAAAGGATATTTCCTCCTTACTACTTTGTAATGTGAGGAAAATATTTTTATCATTTTTGTTTAGAGTTTCAACAAACTCTAAAAGGCCTGTTTCAGAGCCCTCCCATATGAGGAAAATGTCATCCACATATCTTAGCCATATGTGGATATTTTCCTCAAAGAGAGGGCTCTGATAAACATCCTCCATCTCCCAGGCTCCTAAGTGTAGGCAGGCATAGGTGGGGGCACACGTTGCCCCCATGGCAGTCCCTTGCTGCTGTACATACACCTTGTTGTCAAATAGAAAAACGTTGTTTGTCAGTATGAACTCTAAGAGTTCTATGACAAAAACCGTGTGCTGTTGTGATTGTGTACCTCTCATCATAAGAAAGTGATTACACGCTTTTAGACCTACATTGTGGGGGATAGATGAATATAATCCTTCCACATCCAAACAGGCCATGATGGCTCCTGGTGGAACTGTAAGGTTGTCTATTTTCCTTAGAAAATCAGCCGTATCTAAAATATATGATGGTAATGTACTTAGGAATGGCCTAAGGAAAAAGTCTACATAATTTCCAAGATTTTCTGTTAGGCTACCAATGCCTGCAATTATTGGGCGGCCTGGTGGATGATTAGCATTCTTGTGTATTTTGGGGATACAATAGAAAACAGGTGTTATTGGGTACTCACAATAAAGATATTTCTTTTCTGAGTTTGTAATTAGGCCTTCACTTTTTGCCTTTTTTAGTATGTTAAAAAGCTTAAATTGTAAGGAAGATGTTGGATTGAACGTCAATGATTTGTAATGTTTCTTATTCAGAAGTTGACGTTTTACTTCCAGGACGTACATGTTCTCATCCCAAAGGACTAGGTTTCCACCTTTGTCCGCGGGCTTGATCACAAATCCTTTTGCATTTATCAGGTCATTGAGTGCTTTACGTTCAGATTTTGTTAGGTTATCATCAACTACTCCTGTAAAGGACATTTGGTTAACCTCTTTCTCAACCTGTTTTACAAAGATATTGACTGCTGGCACCATTGAGAGTTGCGGCATGTACTTAGATTTTGCTTTGAAGTTGGAAGTAGTTTTATTAAGGTAAGGAATATCCTTAACTTGGGTAGGAGTATATTGACTGCCTTCATTTTCTTCTAGGAGGCTTTGGAGGTTTTCTACTGTGGACTTGTCATCCTGGGTAATGGAGACATCGTCTATTAGGTGTTTGCTTTTGCCCTTCATTATTTGTGATAACACAATTTTGCGGGCAAAGAGATGGAGATCTTTTGTGAAATTGAATTTGTCAAGGTAATTAGTGGGGCAGAAGGAAAGGCCTTTCTTAAGTACCTCTATGTGAGCCAGGTTTAACTTAAATGTTGATAAGTTGATTATCTGAAGCCCTTCTTCTGTTGTCTTTAATATCCCCTGCGTCCCCGGAATCGCCGGGGTCTGCCCCTCGTATAGTTCCCTTGATTCAGTTGTTGTCTCCGTTGTCTGGAGGGATATCTCCTCTCTTGAGAGTCTGAATTTGTCCCTCCTCCACCTTCTCTTCCTGCCTCCTCTCCTCCTTCCCCTAAAAAAGAAGAGTGTGACTTTTCTGTAATAGGTCTTTGGTGTTCTGATTCTATATCAGACGCATCTGTACCAGAGTCATACGTGCCTCTTGGTGTCAAGTAATTATAGACCTTGTTGTTCTTATAGTCATCATTGTCTCTGGACAATTTCCTACCTTTTCTCAATTTTATGTCATTCTGCAGTCTGGCAATCTGATCCTTTATTTCTTCATTAAGTTTAACAAAGTTTGGGTTGCTAGAAAAGGTATTAACTATCTTTAGGCATTCCTCTGCCTGTGTGATTGTCTTGTCCAATCTTTCTTTGTTACGTTTGACCATTTTTCCCATCAAAATGATGGAGCACTCAGTTAGACTGGAATTCCAGTCTTCCATAAATGCTTCCCCACCTTCATCTTCCCTTAGGTTAGTTCCGGGGTCTAATCTCAATCGTAGCCCCCTAGGTATGATGTTATTTTTTATATAGTTTTCTAGGCTCGATGTCTCAGCCCTGAGTTTGACCTGTTTTACTAAAAGTTTTTTATAGTTTTTAAATGCCCCATATATGTTAACTGGAGCATTATTTTCAAGTTGGCTCTCTTCTAAGCCTGACATCGACAATGACGCTGTTAATTCAGCTTCCCAATTCTCATCAGACAGTGTAAATGCCATAATGCAAGTATGTATGACTAGATTGGGCTTTAATGTCAAAGATTATTATGTCTCTTGCTGTCACTCTAGCTTCTTAAATGGACACACCCAAGAGTTGTTAACTCTTACGGAAATTAATTATTAGCACTATAGGGTCACCTCTCCGGAAGCCTATGATTCGGTCCTAGAACCCAGTAACATAGGTAATGAAATTGAAAAATAGAAAAGAAGATACGGAGGGGACGCAATTGCTATGAGCTTCTAGAAAAGAGCCATATAGTTCCAAAGTAAATACTAATATGGCTACAGTTGAATAAATGGTGCAGACCCTTAAATAAATTTCATGGTTTTGTAAGAAAGAGAAAATCCTGAAAAAATATAAATGTCAGGATAAAAGACAGGGAATTCAGCACTCTTTTTAAAAAAGTTTTATTAGCTCAAAAATATATATGATCCTGTGTGTCCAAAATGAAAGCTGTAGTGGTTTCAAGAAAGATCAATCTTTGACAGTTAAATCCTAGGACAAAGAAATCCTAGGAATATGCTTAGCAATAGGTAAATACACAATTGACCAAGTGGTGTATATATTAGAAACACAAAACATAATACTTAACAAACCTGACCGGTCAGGGGTGAGTGTTCAAGCATGAACAGGATACATTAATAAGAGACATAGCTTCTATCAAATATTAGACAAAAGTATCTCATTGTACTCACAATGCTTTAAATGCAGTTTATGTCTTGGGAAACTGTAGTCAGACTATTATTTCTTACTGCCATCGGCACCTTTAGAAATATAAGGCAAACTGCCGAGCAGATATTAAGGTGACTGACTATGTATCTCAAGATATAATTCAGATATGTATAATGCACATTTGAGCAACAGCAATGTAATAATTGTACATAGTATTACTGAGATATATTAATGAGGAACACTTATCAAACTACTACACCCTGCTGCGTACGGCACCTTATCAAATAAGGCTTAATGCCGGGCAGGTAAAGTGATGGGATCTAAGTAGTTACTGATAATGTGCCTCAGAATATTTACATATGTCGATACATAAACAAGCAAGCGTTAAAAAGCAGAGATGGAATATACTCAGCGGTGATTAGTAGTAAGCAAGTAGTAGCGTGATGCTTGAAAAGTCATTGTAGAGGTCCTTAGCTTAAGGTCGTATATGCATAAGGTAAAAAGTCATGAAAAAGTGACAGGCATTATGTAGATTTGCAGATCAAGTATGCTAGATGTTAGTATGCTGTAAGCGATAGATAGAAATCACAGACTCTGTAGCTCAGAGTGGCTTCTGTTTACACCCTCTCTGCAGGGTAACGATATCCAAGTCTAACATCAATATGCCTATTTTTCAGGCCAAATTTTAGCTGCATACGACCTGTCTCCTGTCAAGTCCTCAGACTGATGTTTGTTAGATAATCATCAGTAGTTTTCCCCGGGACCTCCAAACTTTTCTTCAATGCAATGCTTGCTTGTCTAGTGTCTCCGTTCAGTGGCGTTCACACTGACCACATGCACCGTGTCGGCTCGTCCAATGCCGACGCGCGTTTCACCCGTTGGGTGTGTCGGGCTTCGTCAGGGCGTGATGACGTAGGGAGCGTCTCATCTCCCTTTTAAGCTTCCTATGTTACACGCCTCTTCTTTCCAAGTTTCTTAATAGCCAATCATATTTAGAGAGAATAAATGCGTAAATACTTAACTCTCTATTGCTTACAAAGTTGTAATAAAAACATGTCAAAACCGGGCAAGTAAGCCCTAATGGAAAATACTTATATATACACCAACAAGTTTTGGTCATTTATGTACTAATGAAAGTGTCGAGAATTATTAAGAGTGTACGGATACCTATGGCAATTGTAGCCCTAAATTTCTAATGCTTAGATAAAGCTTCTAAAAACTTGTGATAAACCATATTAATTACATACATAGCTATTTTTTATCATTGTCAAACGAAGTATTCTTGTTACTTTGCAATACATTTTGCACTTGTCTGTAATAGAGAAATACTGTTATAACAGGAACTGTTCCTTATAGGAAGCAGGCCATGTCTATTCTGTCATTTAATCCATTCGGCATCTGGGTTTGTAGGATAGTGATCCACCTACATTCTTTCTGGAGGAGGACCCTATCGTTATCACCCCCTCTATTGTTGGTAATGCCTCTGTCAATACCCACAAATGAGAGAGAGTCAGGATTACAGGCATGGATTTCTTCAAAATGTTTAGCCACATTACTTTTGGGATTTTTGTATTTTATGTCATCCCGATGCTCAGTTATTCTATCCTTTATCGCTCTCCTTGTTTTACCCACGTAAAAGCGTGGGCAGCTACAGGACAGGAGGTAGATAACACCTTCAGTGCTACAAGTAATGTGGTATTTTAACTTGTATATTTTGCCTGTGTGTGTTGAAAATGTTTTAGTTTTTTTCATATACTTGCAGGCCACACATCTTCCACAAGGATGATTCCCAGTGGATCTGTGTGTAGTGAGCCAGTCTGTTTGTTTTTTCAGTGACACGTATTGGCTTCTCACGAACTTGTCTCTGAGATTGGGAGCTCTTCTGGCAGTGATGTTGGGGTAGTCTCCTACCTCCTTAGATACCCCTTCATCACTCATTAGAATATGCCAGTTTCTTTCCAATACCAGTCTCAGGGCTGTCCAATGACAGTTGTAATCTGTTATCAACCTAATTGTACTTTGTACAGCCTTTTTTTTGGGTCTTAAGAGTTGTTCTCGATCTGAATGAGCTGCTTCATTAAGAGCTCTATTCACTACTCTTTTGGAGTACCCTCTGTCTAGAAATCGTTTTTGCATCTCCTTGGCATGCTCGTAGTATTTAGTTTTTGTGGAGCAGTTCCGACGTAATCTAAGGAACTGCCCCTTTGGTATCCCCTTCTTGAGATGGTCAGGATGGTGACTAGTGGCGAGTAGCAAACTATTAGTTGCAGTAGTTTTGCGGAAATTCTCAGTCACAATAAAGCCCTGTTTTAATTTAATTGTAATATCCAAAAAGGATATTTCCTCCTTACTACTTTGTAATGTGAGGAAAATATTTTTATCATTTTTGTTTAGAGTTTCAACAAACTCTAAAAGGCCTGTTTCAGAGCCCTCCCATATGAGGAAAATGTCATCCACATATCATTACCATCATATATTTTAGATACGGCTGATTTTCTAAGGAAAATAGACAACCTTACAGTTCCACCAGGAGCCATCATGGCCTGTTTGGATGTGGAAGGATTATATTCATCTATCCCCCACAATGTAGGTCTAAAAGCGTGTAATCACTTTCTTATGATGAGAGGTACACAATCACAACAGCACACGGTTTTTGTCATAGAACTCTTAGAGTTCATACTGACAAACAACGTTTTTCTATTTGACAACAAGGTGTATGTACAGCAGCAAGGGACTGCCATGGGGGCAACGTGTGCCCCCACCTATGCCTGCCTACACTTAGGAGCCTGGGAGATGGAGGATGTTTATCAGAGCCCTCTCTTTGAGGAAAATATCCACATATGGCTAAGATATGTGGATGACATTTTCCTCATATGGGAGGGCTCTGAAACAGGCCTTTTAGAGTTTGTTGAAACTCTAAACAAAAATGATAAAAATATTTTCCTCACATTACAAAGTAGTAAGGAGGAAATATCCTTTTTGGATATTACAATTAAATTAAAACAGGGCTTTATTGTGACTGAGAATTTCCGCAAAACTACTGCAACTAATAGTTTGCTACTCGCCACTAGTCACCATCCTGACCATCTCAAGAAGGGGATACCAAAGGGGCAGTTCCTTAGATTACGTCGGAACTGCTCCACAAAAACTAAATACTACGAGCATGCCAAGGAGATGCAAAAACGATTTCTAGACAGAGGGTACTCCAAAAGAGTAGTGAATAGAGCTCTTAATGAAGCAGCTCATTCAGATCGAGAACAACTCTTAAGACCCAAAAAAAAGGCTGTACAAAGTACAATTAGGTTGATAACAGATTACAACTGTCATTGGACAGCCCTGAGACTGGTATTGGAAAGAAACTGGCATATTCTAATGAGTGATGAAGGGGTATCTAAGGAGGTAGGAGACTACCCCAACATCACTGCCAGAAGAGCTCCCAATCTCAGAGACAAGTTCGTGAGAAGCCAATACGTGTCACTGAAAAAACAAACAGACTGGCTCACTACACACAGATCCACTGGGAATCATCCTTGTGGAAGATGTGTGGCCTGCAAGTATATGAAAAAAACTAAAACATTTTCAACACACACAGGCAAAATATACAAGTTAAAATACCACATTACTTGTAGCACTGAAGGTGTTATCTACCTCCTGTCCTGTAGCTGCCCACGCTTTTACGTGGGTAAAACAAGGAGAGCGATAAAGGATAGAATAACTGAGCATCGGGATGACATAAAATACAAAAATCCCAAAAGTAATGTGGCTAAACATTTTGAAGAAATCCATGCCTGTAATCCTGACTCTCTCTCATTTGTGGGTATTGACAGAGGCATTACCAACAATAGAGGGGGTGATAACGATAGGGTCCTCCTCCAGAAAGAATGTAGGTGGATCACTATCCTACAAACCCAGATGCCGAATGGATTAAATGACAGAATAGACATGGCCTGCTTCCTATAAGGAACAGTTCCTGTTATAACAGTATTTCTCTATTACAGACAAGTGCAAAATGTATTGCAAAGTAACAAGAATACTTCGTTTGACAATGATAAAAAATAGCTATGTATGTAATTAATATGGTTTATCACAAGTTTTTAGAAGCTTTATCTAAGCATTAGAAATTTAGGGCTACAATTGCCATAGGTATCCGTACACTCTTAATAATTCTCGACACTTTCATTAGTACATAAATGACCAAAACTTGTTGGTGTATATATAAGTATTTTCCATTAGGGCTTACTTGCCCGGTTTTGACATGTTTTTATTACAACTTTGTAAGCAATAGAGAGTTAAGTATTTACGCATTTATTCTCTCTAAATATGATTGGCTATTAAGAAACTTGGAAAGAAGAGGCGTGTAACATAGGAAGCTTAAAAGGGAGATGAGACGCTCCCTACGTCATCACGCCCTGACGAAGCCCGACACACCCAACGGGTGAAACGCGCGTCGGCATTGGACGAGCCGACACGGTGCATGTGGTCAGTGTGAACGCCACTGAACGGAGACACTAGACAAGCAAGCATTGCATTGAAGAAAAGTTTGGAGGTCCCGGGGAAAACTACTGATGATTATCTAACAAACATCAGTCTGAGGACTTGACAGGAGACAGGTCGTATGCAGCTAAAATTTGGCCTGAAAAATAGGCATATTGATGTTAGACTTGGATATCGTTACCCTGCAGAGAGGGTGTAAACAGAAGCCACTCTGAGCTACAGAGTCTGTGATTTCTATCTATCGCTTACAGCATACTAACATCTAGCATACTTGATCTGCAAATCTACATAATGCCTGTCACTTTTTCATGACTTTTTACCTTATGCATATACGACCTTAAGCTAAGGACCTCTACAATGACTTTTCAAGCATCACGCTACTACTTGCTTACTACTAATCACCGCTGAGTATATTCCATCTCTGCTTTTTAACGCTTGCTTGTTTATGTATCGACATATGTAAATATTCTGAGGCACATTATCAGTAACTACTTAGATCCCATCACTTTACCTGCCCGGCATTAAGCCTTATTTGATAAGGTGCCGTACGCAGCAGGGTGTAGTAGTTTGATAAGTGTTCCTCATTAATATATCTCAGTAATACTATGTACAATTATTACATTGCTGTTGCTCAAATGTGCATTATACATATCTGAATTATATCTTGAGATACATAGTCAGTCACCTTAATATCTGCTCGGCAGTTTGCCTTATATTTCTAAAGGTGCCGATGGCAGTAAGAAATAATAGTCTGACTACAGTTTCCCAAGACATAAACTGCATTTAAAGCATTGTGAGTACAATGAGATACTTTTGTCTAATATTTGATAGAAGCTATGTCTCTTATTAATGTATCCTGTTCATGCTTGAACACTCACCCCTGACCGGTCAGGTTTGTTAAGTATTATGTTTTGTGTTTCTAATATATACACCACTTGGTCAATTGTGTATTTACCTATTGCTAAGCATATTCCTAGGATTTCTTTGTCCTAGGATTTAACTGTCAAAGATTGATCTTTCTTGAAACCACTACAGCTTTCATTTTGGACACACAGGATCATATATATTTTTGAGCTAATAAAACTTTTTTAAAAAGAGTGCTGAATTCCCTGTCTTTTATCCTGACATTTATATTTTTTCAGGATTTTCTCTTTCTTACAAAACCATGAAATTTATTTAAGGGTCTGCACCATTTATTCAACTGTAGCCATATTAGTATTTACTTTGGAACTATATGGCTCTTTTCTAGAAGCTCATAGCAATTGCGTCCCCTCCGTATCTTCTTTTCTATTTTTCAATTTCATTACCTATGTTACTGGGTTCTAGGACCGAATCATAGGCTTCCGGAGAGGTGACCCTATAGTGCTAATAATTAATTTCCGTAAGAGTTAACAACTCTTGGGTGTGTCCATTTAAGAAGCTAGAGTGACAGCAAGAGACATAATAATCTTTGACATTAAAGCCCAATCTAGTCATACATACTTGCATTATGGCATTTACACTGTCTGATGAGAATTGGGAAGCTGAATTAACAGCGTCATTGTCGATGTCAGGCTTAGAAGAGAGCCAACTTGAAAATAATGCTCCAGTTAACATATATGGGGCATTTAAAAACTATAAAAAACTTTTAGTAAAACAGGTCAAACTCAGGGCTGAGACATCGAGCCTAGAAAACTATATAAAAAATAACATCATACCTAGGGGGCTACGATTGAGATTAGACCCCGGAACTAACCTAAGGGAAGATGAAGGTGGGGAAGCATTTATGGAAGACTGGAATTCCAGTCTAACTGAGTGCTCCATCATTTTGATGGGAAAAATGGTCAAACGTAACAAAGAAAGATTGGACAAGACAATCACACAGGCAGAGGAATGCCTAAAGATAGTTAATACCTTTTCTAGCAACCCAAACTTTGTTAAACTTAATGAAGAAATAAAGGATCAGATTGCCAGACTGCAGAATGACATAAAATTGAGAAAAGGTAGGAAATTGTCCAGAGACAATGATGACTATAAGAACAACAAGGTCTATAATTACTTGACACCAAGAGGCACGTATGACTCTGGTACAGATGCGTCTGATATAGAATCAGAACACCAAAGACCTATTACAGAAAAGTCACACTCTTCTTTTTTAGGGGAAGGAGGAGAGGAGGCAGGAAGAGAAGGTGGAGGAGGGACAAATTCAGACTCTCAAGAGAGGAGATATCCCTCCAGACAACGGAGACAACAACTGAATCAAGGGAACTATACGAGGGGCAGACCCCGGCGATTCCGGGGACGCAGGGGATATTAAAGACAACAGAAGAAGGGCTTCAGATAATCAACTTATCAACATTTAAGTTAAACCTGGCTCACATAGAGGTACTTAAGAAAGGCCTTTCCTTCTGCCCCACTAATTACCTTGACAAATTCAATTTCACAAAAGATCTCCATCTCTTTGCCCGCAAAATTGTGTTATCACAAATAATGAAGGGCAAAAGCAAACACCTAATAGACGATGTCTCCATTACCCAGGATGACAAGTCCACAGTAGAAAACCTCCAAAGCCTCCTAGAAGAAAATGAAGGCAGTCAATATACTCCTACCCAAGTTAAGGATATTCCTTACCTTAATAAAACTACTTCCAACTTCAAAGCAAAATCTAAGTACATGCCGCAACTCTCAATGGTGCCAGCAGTCAATATCTTTGTAAAACAGGTTGAGAAAGAGGTTAACCAAATGTCCTTTACAGGAGTAGTTGATGATAACCTAACAAAATCTGAACGTAAAGCACTCAATGACCTGATAAATGCAAAAGGATTTGTGATCAAGCCCGCGGACAAAGGTGGAAACCTAGTCCTTTGGGATGAGAACATGTACGTCCTGGAAGTAAAACGTCAACTTCTGAATAAGAAACATTACAAATCATTGACGTTCAATCCAACATCTTCCTTACAATTTAAGCTTTTTAACATACTAAAAAAGGCAAAAAGTGAAGGCCTAATTACAAACTCAGAAAAGAAATATCTTTATTGTGAGTACCCAATAACACCTGTTTTCTATTGTATCCCCAAAATACACAAGAATGCTAATCATCCACCAGGCCGCCCAATAATTGCAGGCATTGGTAGCCTAACAGAAAATCTTGGAAATTATGTAGACTTTTTCCTTAGGCCATTCCTAAGTACATTACCATCATATATTTTAGATACGGCTGATTTTCTAAGGAAAATAGACAACCTTACAGTTCCACCAGGAGCCATCATGGCCTGTTTGGATGTGGAAGGATTATATTCATCTATCCCCCACAATGTAGGTCTAAAAGCGTGTAATCACTTTCTTATGATGAGAGGTACACAATCACAACAGCACACGGTTTTTGTCATAGAACTCTTAGAGTTCATACTGACAAACAACGTTTTTCTATTTGACAACAAGGTGTATGTACAGCAGCAAGGGACTGCCATGGGGGCAACGTGTGCCCCCACCTATGCCTGCCTACACTTAGGAGCCTGGGAGATGGAGGATGTTTATCAGAGCCCTCTCTTTGAGGAAAATATCCACATATGGCTAAGATATGTGGATGACATTTTCCTCATATGGGAGGGCTCTGAAACAGGCCTTTTAGAGTTTGTTGAAACTCTAAACAAAAATGATAAAAATATTTTCCTCACATTACAAAGTAGTAAGGAGGAAATATCCTTTTTGGATATTACAATTAAATTAAAACAGGGCTTTATTGTGACTGAGAATTTCCGCAAAACTACTGCAACTAATAGTTTGCTACTCGCCACTAGTCACCATCCTGACCATCTCAAGAAGGGGATACCAAAGGGGCAGTTCCTTAGATTACGTCGGAACTGCTCCACAAAAACTAAATACTACGAGCATGCCAAGGAGATGCAAAAACGATTTCTAGACAGAGGGTACTCCAAAAGAGTAGTGAATAGAGCTCTTAATGAAGCAGCTCATTCAGATCGAGAACAACTCTTAAGACCCAAAAAAAAGGCTGTACAAAGTACAATTAGGTTGATAACAGATTACAACTGTCATTGGACAGCCCTGAGACTGGTATTGGAAAGAAACTGGCATATTCTAATGAGTGATGAAGGGGTATCTAAGGAGGTAGGAGACTACCCCAACATCACTGCCAGAAGAGCTCCCAATCTCAGAGACAAGTTCGTGAGAAGCCAATACGTGTCACTGAAAAAACAAACAGACTGGCTCACTACACACAGATCCACTGGGAATCATCCTTGTGGAAGATGTGTGGCCTGCAAGTATATGAAAAAAACTAAAACATTTTCAACACACACAGGCAAAATATACAAGTTAAAATACCACATTACTTGTAGCACTGAAGGTGTTATCTACCTCCTGTCCTGTAGCTGCCCACGCTTTTACGTGGGTAAAACAAGGAGAGCGATAAAGGATAGAATAACTGAGCATCGGGATGACATAAAATACAAAAATCCCAAAAGTAATGTGGCTAAACATTTTGAAGAAATCCATGCCTGTAATCCTGACTCTCTCTCATTTGTGGGTATTGACAGAGGCATTACCAACAATAGAGGGGGTGATAACGATAGGGTCCTCCTCCAGAAAGAATGTAGGTGGATCACTATCCTACAAACCCAGATGCCGAATGGATTAAATGACAGAATAGACATGGCCTGCTTCCTATAAGGAACAGTTCCTGTTATAACAGTATTTCTCTATTACAGACAAGTGCAAAATGTATTGCAAAGTAACAAGAATACTTCGTTTGACAATGATAAAAAATAGCTATGTATGTAATTAATATGGTTTATCACAAGTTTTTAGAAGCTTTATCTAAGCATTAGAAATTTAGGGCTACAATTGCCATAGGTATCCGTACACTCTTAATAATTCTCGACACTTTCATTAGTACATAAATGACCAAAACTTGTTGGTGTATATATAAGTATTTTCCATTAGGGCTTACTTGCCCGGTTTTGACATGTTTTTATTACAACTTTGTAAGCAATAGAGAGTTAAGTATTTACGCATTTATTCTCTCTAAATATGATTGGCTATTAAGAAACTTGGAAAGAAGAGGCGTGTAACATAGGAAGCTTAAAAGGGAGATGAGACGCTCCCTACGTCATCACGCCCTGACGAAGCCCGACACACCCAACGGGTGAAACGCGCGTCGGCATTGGACGAGCCGACACGGTGCATATGGTCAGTGTGAACGCCACTGAACGGAGACACTAGACAAGCAAGCATTGCATTGAAGAAAAGTTTGGAGGTCCCGGGGAAAACTACTGATGATTATCTAACAAACATCAGTCTGAGGACTTGACAGGAGACAGGTCGTATGCAGCTAAAATTTGGCCTGAAAAATAGGCATATTGATGTTAGACTTGGATATCGTTACCCTGCAGAGAGGGTGTAAACAGAAGCCACTCTGAGCTACAGAGTCTGTGATTTCTATCTATCGCTTACAGCATACTAACATCTAGCATACTTGATCTGCAAATCTACATAATGCCTGTCACTTTTTCATGACTTTTTACCTTATGCATATACGACCTTAAGCTAAGGACCTCTACAATGACTTTTCAAGCATCACGCTACTACTTGCTTACTACTAATCACCGCTGAGTATATTCCATCTCTGCTTTTTAACGCTTGCTTGTTTATGTATCGACATATGTAAATATTCTGAGGCACATTATCAGTAACTACTTAGATCCCATCACTTTACCTGCCCGGCATTAAGCCTTATTTGATAAGGTGCCGTACGCAGCAGGGTGTAGTAGTTTGATAAGTGTTCCTCATTAATATATCTCAGTAATACTATGTACAATTATTACATTGCTGTTGCTCAAATGTGCATTATACATATCTGAATTATATCTTGAGATACATAGTCAGTCACCTTAATATCTGCTCGGCAGTTTGCCTTATATTTCTAAAGGTGCCGATGGCAGTAAGAAATAATAGTCTGACTACAGTTTCCCAAGACATAAACTGCATTTAAAGCATTGTGAGTACAATGAGATACTTTTGTCTAATATTTGATAGAAGCTATGTCTCTTATTAATGTATCCTGTTCATGCTTGAACACTCACCCCTGACCGGTCAGGTTTGTTAAGTATTATGTTTTGTGTTTCTAATATATACACCACTTGGTCAATTGTGTATTTACCTATTGCTAAGCATATTCCTAGGATTTCTTTGTCCTAGGATTTAACTGTCAAAGATTGATCTTTCTTGAAACCACTACAGCTTTCATTTTGGACACACAGGATCATATATATTTTTGAGCTAATAAAACTTTTTTAAAAAGAGTGCTGAATTCCCTGTCTTTTATCCTGACATTTATATTTTTTCAGGATTTTCTCTTTCTTACAAAACCATGAAATTTATTTAAGGGTCTGCACCATTTATTCAACTGTAGCCATATTAGTATTTACTTTGGAACTATATGGCTCTTTTCTAGAAGCTCATAGCAATTGCGTCCCCTCCGTATCTTCTTTTCTATTTTTCAATTTCATTACCTATGTTACTGGGTTCTAGGACCGAATCATAGGCTTCCGGAGAGGTGACCCTATAGTGCTAATAATTAATTTCCGTAAGAGTTAACAACTCTTGGGTGTGTCCATTTAAGAAGCTAGAGTGACAGCAAGAGACATAATAATCTTTGACATTAAAGCCCAATCTAGTCATACATACTTGCATTATGGCATTTACACTGTCTGATGAGAATTGGGAAGCTGAATTAACAGCGTCATTGTCGATGTCAGGCTTAGAAGAGAGCCAACTTGAAAATAATGCTCCAGTTAACATATATGGGGCATTTAAAAACTATAAAAAACTTTTAGTAAAACAGGTCAAACTCAGGGCTGAGACATCGAGCCTAGAAAACTATATAAAAAATAACATCATACCTAGGGGGCTACGATTGAGATTAGACCCCGGAACTAACCTAAGGGAAGATGAAGGTGGGGAAGCATTTATGGAAGACTGGAATTCCAGTCTAACTGAGTGCTCCATCATTTTGATGGGAAAAATGGTCAAACGTAACAAAGAAAGATTGGACAAGACAATCACACAGGCAGAGGAATGCCTAAAGATAGTTAATACCTTTTCTAGCAACCCAAACTTTGTTAAACTTAATGAAGAAATAAAGGATCAGATTGCCAGACTGCAGAATGACATAAAATTGAGAAAAGGTAGGAAATTGTCCAGAGACAATGATGACTATAAGAACAACAAGGTCTATAATTACTTGACACCAAGAGGCACGTATGACTCTGGTACAGATGCGTCTGATATAGAATCAGAACACCAAAGACCTATTACAGAAAAGTCACACTCTTCTTTTTTAGGGGAAGGAGGAGAGGAGGCAGGAAGAGAAGGTGGAGGAGGGACAAATTCAGACTCTCAAGAGAGGAGATATCCCTCCAGACAACGGAGACAACAACTGAATCAAGGGAACTATACGAGGGGCAGACCCCGGCGATTCCGGGGACGCAGGGGATATTAAAGACAACAGAAGAAGGGCTTCAGATAATCAACTTATCAACATTTAAGTTAAACCTGGCTCACATAGAGGTACTTAAGAAAGGCCTTTCCTTCTGCCCCACTAATTACCTTGACAAATTCAATTTCACAAAAGATCTCCATCTCTTTGCCCGCAAAATTGTGTTATCACAAATAATGAAGGGCAAAAGCAAACACCTAATAGACGATGTCTCCATTACCCAGGATGACAAGTCCACAGTAGAAAACCTCCAAAGCCTCCTAGAAGAAAATGAAGGCAGTCAATATACTCCTACCCAAGTTAAGGATATTCCTTACCTTAATAAAACTACTTCCAACTTCAAAGCAAAATCTAAGTACATGCCGCAACTCTCAATGGTGCCAGCAGTCAATATCTTTGTAAAACAGGTTGAGAAAGAGGTTAACCAAATGTCCTTTACAGGAGTAGTTGATGATAACCTAACAAAATCTGAACGTAAAGCACTCAATGACCTGATAAATGCAAAAGGATTTGTGATCAAGCCCGCGGACAAAGGTGGAAACCTAGTCCTTTGGGATGAGAACATGTACGTCCTGGAAGTAAAACGTCAACTTCTGAATAAGAAACATTACAAATCATTGACGTTCAATCCAACATCTTCCTTACAATTTAAGCTTTTTAACATACTAAAAAAGGCAAAAAGTGAAGGCCTAATTACAAACTCAGAAAAGAAATATCTTTATTGTGAGTACCCAATAACACCTGTTTTCTATTGTATCCCCAAAATACACAAGAATGCTAATCATCCACCAGGCCGCCCAATAATTGCAGGCATTGGTAGCCTAACAGAAAATCTTGGAAATTATGTAGACTTTTTCCTTAGGCCATTCCTAAGTACATTACCATCATATATTTTAGATACGGCTGATTTTCTAAGGAAAATAGACAACCTTACAGTTCCACCAGGAGCCATCATGGCCTGTTTGGATGTGGAAGGATTATATTCATCTATCCCCCACAATGTAGGTCTAAAAGCGTGTAATCACTTTCTTATGATGAGAGGTACACAATCACAACAGCACACGGTTTTTGTCATAGAACTCTTAGAGTTCATACTGACAAACAACGTTTTTCTATTTGACAACAAGGTGTATGTACAGCAGCAAGGGACTGCCATGGGGGCAACGTGTGCCCCCACCTATGCCTGCCTACACTTAGGAGCCTGGGAGATGGAGGATGTTTATCAGAGCCCTCTCTTTGAGGAAAATATCCACATATGGCTAAGATATGTGGATGACATTTTCCTCATATGGGAGGGCTCTGAAACAGGCCTTTTAGAGTTTGTTGAAACTCTAAACAAAAATGATAAAAATATTTTCCTCACATTACAAAGTAGTAAGGAGGAAATATCCTTTTTGGATATTACAATTAAATTAAAACAGGGCTTTATTGTGACTGAGAATTTCCGCAAAACTACTGCAACTAATAGTTTGCTACTCGCCACTAGTCACCATCCTGACCATCTCAAGAAGGGGATACCAAAGGGGCAGTTCCTTAGATTACGTCGGAACTGCTCCACAAAAACTAAATACTACGAGCATGCCAAGGAGATGCAAAAACGATTTCTAGACAGAGGGTACTCCAAAAGAGTAGTGAATAGAGCTCTTAATGAAGCAGCTCATTCAGATCGAGAACAACTCTTAAGACCCAAAAAAAAGGCTGTACAAAGTACAATTAGGTTGATAACAGATTACAACTGTCATTGGACAGCCCTGAGACTGGTATTGGAAAGAAACTGGCATATTCTAATGAGTGATGAAGGGGTATCTAAGGAGGTAGGAGACTACCCCAACATCACTGCCAGAAGAGCTCCCAATCTCAGAGACAAGTTCGTGAGAAGCCAATACGTGTCACTGAAAAAACAAACAGACTGGCTCACTACACACAGATCCACTGGGAATCAT
The DNA here is from genome assembly GCF_027579735.1 of Bombina bombina. Taxonomy (NCBI): domain Eukaryota; kingdom Metazoa; phylum Chordata; class Amphibia; order Anura; family Bombinatoridae; genus Bombina; species Bombina bombina. The sequence continues at coordinate 306,542,655 of NC_069504.1, read as the reverse complement.
CCTTGTGGAAGATGTGTGGCCTGCAAGTATATGAAAAAAACTAAAACATTTTCAACACACACAGGCAAAATATACAAGTTAAAATACCACATTACTTGTAGCACTGAAGGTGTTATCTACCTCCTGTCCTGTAGCTGCCCACGCTTTTACGTGGGTAAAACAAGGAGAGCGATAAAGGATAGAATAACTGAGCATCGGGATGACATAAAATACAAAAATCCCAAAAGTAATGTGGCTAAACATTTTGAAGAAATCCATGCCTGTAATCCTGACTCTCTCTCATTTGTGGGTATTGACAGAGGCATTACCAACAATAGAGGGGGTGATAACGATAGGGTCCTCCTCCAGAAAGAATGTAGGTGGATCACTATCCTACAAACCCAGATGCCGAATGGATTAAATGACAGAATAGACATGGCCTGCTTCCTATAAGGAACAGTTCCTGTTATAACAGTATTTCTCTATTACAGACAAGTGCAAAATGTATTGCAAAGTAACAAGAATACTTCGTTTGACAATGATAAAAAATAGCTATGTATGTAATTAATATGGTTTATCACAAGTTTTTAGAAGCTTTATCTAAGCATTAGAAATTTAGGGCTACAATTGCCATAGGTATCCGTACACTCTTAATAATTCTCGACACTTTCATTAGTACATAAATGACCAAAACTTGTTGGTGTATATATAAGTATTTTCCATTAGGGCTTACTTGCCCGGTTTTGACATGTTTTTATTACAACTTTGTAAGCAATAGAGAGTTAAGTATTTACGCATTTATTCTCTCTAAATATGATTGGCTATTAAGAAACTTGGAAAGAAGAGGCGTGTAACATAGGAAGCTTAAAAGGGAGATGAGACGCTCCCTACGTCATCACGCCCTGACGAAGCCCGACACACCCAACGGGTGAAACGCGCGTCGGCATTGGACGAGCCGACACGGTGCATGTGTTCAGTGTGAACGCCACTGAACGGAGACACTAGACAAGCAAGCATTGCATTGAAGAAAAGTTTGGAGGTCCCGGGGAAAACTACTGATGATTATCTAACAAACATCAGTCTGAGGACTTGACAGGAGACAGGTCGTATGCAGCTAAAATTTGGCCTGAAAAATAGGCATATTGATGTTAGACTTGGATATCGTTACCCTGCAGAGAGGGTGTAAACAGAAGCCACTCTGAGCTACAGAGTCTGTGATTTCTATCTATCGCTTACAGCATACTAACATCTAGCATACTTGATCTGCAAATCTACATAATGCCTGTCACTTTTTCATGACTTTTTACCTTATGCATATACGACCTTAAGCTAAGGACCTCTACAATGACTTTTCAAGCATCACGCTACTACTTGCTTACTACTAATCACCGCTGAGTATATTCCATCTCTGCTTTTTAACGCTTGCTTGTTTATGTATCGACATATGTAAATATTCTGAGGCACATTATCAGTAACTACTTAGATCCCATCACTTTACCTGCCCGGCATTAAGCCTTATTTGATAAGGTGCCGTACGCAGCAGGGTGTAGTAGTTTGATAAGTGTTCCTCATTAATATATCTCAGTAATACTATGTACAATTATTACATTGCTGTTGCTCAAATGTGCATTATACATATCTGAATTATATCTTGAGATACATAGTCAGTCACCTTAATATCTGCTCGGCAGTTTGCCTTATATTTCTAAAGGTGCCGATGGCAGTAAGAAATAATAGTCTGACTACAGTTTCCCAAGACATAAACTGCATTTAAAGCATTGTGAGTACAATGAGATACTTTTGTCTAATATTTGATAGAAGCTATGTCTCTTATTAATGTATCCTGTTCATGCTTGAACACTCACCCCTGACCGGTCAGGTTTGTTAAGTATTATGTTTTGTGTTTCTAATATATACACCACTTGGTCAATTGTGTATTTACCTATTGCTAAGCATATTCCTAGGATTTCTTTGTCCTAGGATTTAACTGTCAAAGATTGATCTTTCTTGAAACCACTACAGCTTTCATTTTGGACACACAGGATCATATATATTTTTGAGCTAATAAAACTTTTTTAAAAAGAGTGCTGAATTCCCTGTCTTTTATCCTGACATTTATATTTTTTCAGGATTTTCTCTTTCTTACAAAACCATGAAATTTATTTAAGGGTCTGCACCATTTATTCAACTGTAGCCATATTAGTATTTACTTTGGAACTATATGGCTCTTTTCTAGAAGCTCATAGCAATTGCGTCCCCTCCGTATCTTCTTTTCTATTTTTCAATATATATATATATATACACATATAGAAAGGATTAGAACATTGGAATGTAAAATATGTGTAATGCGCTTTAGGTCTAACGCAGTGTTGGGTTAGCACACATATAGAATTGATATATTCATGTTGAGTTTGAACACATAAGTCCAACAGTGCACTAATTCTTTATGTGTGCTAACCCGACATGAGTTATAATAAGGTATGTTATGTATTTATTATCTATAAAATATTGAAAAATAATAATACACATATACTATTGTTTAATATTGTCTATAACTATATCCTTCCAAATAGTATTTAGTCTCAATCAACAAAATAAGTCCAAATGCTGTAAGCTACATATATTGAATGGATATATAGATACACATAGACATTTTAGCTTATATTGTTCATTTATATTTAAGTTATTATGCAATTTGCTATAATTCAGCAACCTTCTTAAAGCTATGACCAGTGCTACATATAACTATTCAATCATGCTAGTTGTATAGCACACCATTACTATTGGGAACCCCTAACAGTTAACTCTATTGACCACTGTCCTGCCCCCAAACAAAATTAACCATATTTAGCACTTTCCCAGTTGCCCAGACAGCAGTTACCCTTTATCAACCCAAATATAAGCTAAACTTAACTATGACCATATTCCACATCAAGTAACTCTATCTGATGCTATTTCTCAAAAAACAATTAACACCCACCAATAACCTGAAAGTGCAAGTAATGCTAACCTTTGCTGACCTACCATAATATGCCTACAAAATCCAATGTGCCCTCTTTACACAACCATACAGCAAAAAACAAAAACAAAATCCCTACAATTGTTAAAAAGCCCAGCAAAGTAAATTCCTTCCTAACACCTAACTCCCCTTCCAAAACCTTTTCCTTATGATACTCATCACAATGCTAATCCTGATTGGTTAAAATATAGATGGGTGATTTACTGTCAAAATGAAACTTGCTCATTCTTCTGTTTTGTTACAGTAGTTTAAGGGGAGAATATTTGTTATGGAGAACTGGAATAATTTATATGTGGATATACTGGGGAGCAAGTCATTTAAGGGGTGTTTGCACTGGAGTGATAAAGAAAGGAGGAATGTTTGTAGCTGATGCCTGGTGGTAGGTATCAGGGCTAATGGCAGTCTTTGGGGCAAGCATAGTGACTGATAAGGTTAAATGCAGTTGGAGATAACTCATACAGGAGGATTTGTTTTTGATCTTCTGAATTGAGTTTTGTTATTTTAAATTAATTGTATATAGTTGAAAGCTATTGTGCAGATTATTTTATTTATTAGGTTCTAGGGGTTCCCATTATAAATAATTGGTTGTGTGTGTTACTTCTTGAGAGCAGTATCTTAGCTTAGCAACAGACTGTCACTTTATTCTGCAGTGGCTCTGTTGCTACCAACACCAGTTTAAATCAGATCCAGCACTTAGTGAGTTATGCACTTAATTTTTAAAATGCATTTACACTGATCAGCCACAACATTAAAACCACTGACTGGTGAGGTGAAGTGAATAACATTGATTATATTGTCAGGAGTAAACAGTCAGTTGTTGAATTTCATGTGTTGGAAGAAGGAAAAACATGTAAGAAAAAAGATCTAAGTGACTTTGACAAGGGCCAAATAGCAATGGCTAGACTACTGGGTCAAAGCATCTGGAAAACGGCAACTCTTGTGAGGTATTCCTGATATGCAGTGGTTAGTACTAACCAAAAGTGGTGCAAGGAAGGACAACCAGTGTACCGGCATCAGGGTCATGGGCGTCCAAGGCTCATGCATGCATGTGGGAAGCGAAGGCTTGCCCATCTGGTCCGATCACACAGAAGAGCTTCTGTAGTTGAAATTGCTAAAAAATAATGCTGGTCATGATAAAAAGGTGTCAGCACACACAGTGCATCACAGTTTGCTGCGTATGGGGCTGCATAGCCGCAAACCAGTCAGGTTGTCCCTGATGACCCCTGTAAACTGCAGAATGCACCTTCAATGGGGATGTGAGCATCAGAACTGGACAATGTAGCAATGGAATAAGGTTGAATGGTCTGATGAATCATGTTTTCCTTAAGATCAGGTAGTTGGCCGGGAGCCTGTGCATAGTTTACCTGGAGAAGAGATGGCAGCAGGATGAACTATGTGAAGAAGGCAGACCGGCGGTGGTAGTGTTATGCTCTGGGCAATGTTCTGCTAGGAAATCTTGGTTCCTGGCATTCATGCGGATGTTACTTTGACACGTACCACCTAACTAGAGATTTTTGCAGATCCTGTACACCCCTTCATGGCAATGGTGTTCTCTGATGGCAGTGGCCTCTTTCAGCAGGGTAATGCACCCTGCCACACTGCAAAAAATGTTTAGAAATGGTTTAAGGGACTTAACAATGAGTTCAAGGTGTTGCCTTGGCTTTCAAATTCCCCAGATCTCAATCTGATTGAGCATCTGTGGGATGTGCTCGAACAACATACCGATCCATGGAGGCCCCCTCAATGCAACTTGCAGGACTTAAAATATCTGCTGCTAATGTCTTGGTGTCAGATACCACAAGACACATTCAGAGGTCTTGTGGAGTCCATGCCTTGACACATCAGAACTGTTTTGGCAGCACAAGGGGAACCTACTAGATGATACTAGGCAGGTGGTTTTAATGCTGTGGCTTATCAGTGTATATTTATTTTTATTTATTTATCAAAATATTTTACCAGGAAGGATACATTGAGATTTCTCTCGTTTTCAAGTATGTCCTGGGATCACAAAAAATTGCATTGATACAATAGGGTACTATAAAATACAAAAACAATTATAATACACAATATAAGCAAAAATTAACATAGAACAGGTAGGAAATATATAATCAACCATGACAGGTGCATTCTGTTTTGAGATATATATATATATAGAGGGATCTCTTAAAGGATATTAGGCTTGGGGAAGGTTTTAAAGTGTGCGGGAGGTCATTCCATAATTGTGGTGCTCTGTAGGAAAAGGAGGATTGAGATGCTTTCTTTTTGTATTGAGGCAAGCTAAATAATGTGCTGGTACTGGATCAGAGGTTATAGGAGGTGGGAATAGCCGGGGAGAGCATTCTGCTCAGGTAGGGTGGGAGCTTCCGAGAAAGGTTTTTAAACTCAAGGCAGGAAAGATGGAGGGTGCGCCTGGATTCCAGCGTCAGCCAGTTTAGTTCTTTTAGCATGTCACAATGGTGGGTCTTGTAGTTACATTGTAGCACAAAGCGGCAGAATGAGTTATACAACGCATTAAGTTTATTAAGGTGAGTTTGCGGTGCAGGTGCATATACTACGTCCCCATAATCCATGATATGCATCAGCATTTGCTGTACAATCTTTTCTTTTACTGTAGGGCTGAGGCAAGATTTGTTTCTGTACAGGGCACCTAGTTTTGGATAAAGTTTAGATGCAAGTTTTTCTATGTGGAGGTCAAAAGATATATTAGGGTCTAACAACATTCCCAAGTATTTGAAAGAGTGGACTGCGGTCAGCGTGCAATTGGATTTTGTTTTGATGCATAGATGGGAATTTTGTAATTTGTGTAATTTAGGTCTCATTCCAAAGATCATTGTGACTGTTTTGTCAGTGTTTAGTATATACAGTATATACAGTGTATAATATATATATATATATATATATATATATATATATATATATATATATATATATATTGGTATTGACATCAGATATAACTGCCATTTTAGATATAATATATTTAGACTACTTTAGGTGATCTCCAATATTTTCCTTATTTTGCTAATTATAATAGATGCACTTTCATTAGACACAATGCAGAATACACAACATAAAAGGGAGCAAATAAATAATATAAAGAAAACATGATAATGAAGTCTTAGAAACCATTGACAGAGACAGATAGCTTTGTCTTTTAAACCAGTTATTATTTATACGCCTTGCTTTATAATTTCGGCATATAATTTAAATGTCAACAACTCAAACACACCAATAGTTTATTCATCATCGCTGCTTTAATTCGATAATTTTTTTTTAACAGAATATCTGCTTTTTTCCCTTAAGCAAAGTGTTTTTTTGCAAATGTAAATGTATAATGCATTACTACTCTACTGTGTGTTTTTAAATTTATGCAAATTTTAAATAATTTTAAATTGTATGAATAGTTGATCACTGTCAGTATAAAGCTTTAACTTGGACTTACTATTAATTAATCATTTTAACATCCTCTTGAAACAAACTAACACTCTCATAAACGAAAGCTAAATTATAAACACTGGATTCCAAGAAACAATTAGCAGAGCATGGTTACATAGTTTAAAAAAATGACAGTAATCCAATTAGCTCTATGTCTACTCTATTAATTGTTGGTGAGCCAAGCTTTTATGTAGGTCTGTAAATTAAGAAGGCATATGGCAGCAGCAAGCATGAATTCTTATCCAAATCACTGCTAATTATATAACTATAAAACCCGTATGTGTAACTACACTTTTTTTTTGTTTGTATCACAGTTCATAAAATGTGAGAAATACATATTTTATTCTTTTTAAGGTCTAAAAAAAAGTTTGAAAACTCTTGAAAAGCCTCTGAATTTTTAATTCAGAATTTTCCAATTAAGTTACAATTGGGAACATTTTATCACACAAATTCAGATTTTAGTTGAACGAGATGAAAAACAAATACATAAAGTAAAATAATAGTTTGAAATACTGCACATATTTTGCTCTGTATGGTTTATTTTGATGTTAGGTTTTTATGTCACTTGTTGCATTTATTATTGTGTGCAGAGATACTGGTCTATAAATGGATTGACTGTTCCATAATATGTTACTTTTGTTTATTATTAATATTCTCAAGTCTAGAAACATAATTTGGCCACAGATCTCCCATGTCATCTAATAGGTATCTTTCTTTCTAAGGATTTTAGATATCTGGACAAATTAATGTTATGCAGTTATAACACAAATGGATGTAGAAATAGCAGACATGCATGCCTTTGCCATTGATTTTTGATAATTAGAAGGCTGCTAATTGCTGCTGCGCACAATGCTTCTGAAATTCCTGGCAATGAAGGGGTTAAAGGGATATTAACCCCAATTTTTTTATTTCATAATTTAGATAGAGCATGCACTTTTAAACAACTTTCCAATTTACTTCTATTATGTAAGTTGCTTCATTCTCTTGATATACTTTATTGAAAAGCATATCTGAATAGGCTCAGTAGCTGCTAATTGGTGGCTGAGCACAGATGATTGGCTCACCCATGTACATTGCTATTTCTTCAACAAAGGATATCTTATAAATTAAGCAAATGAGATAATAGAAGTAAATTGGAATGTTTAAAATTGTATGCTTTATCAGAATCTTGAATCAATTTTGAATTTCATGTCCCTTTAAAGGGACACTGAACCCAAAATGTTTCTTTCGTGATTCAGATAGAGCATGCAATTTTAAGCAACTTTCTAATTTACTCCTATTATCAACGTTTCTTCGTTCTCTTGCTATCTTTATATTAAAAAGAAGGCATCTAAGCTTTTTTCTTGGTTCAGAATGCTGGACAGCATGTTTTTGATTGGTGGATGAATTTATCCACCAATCAGCAAGGACAACCTAGGTTGTTCATCAAAAATGGTCCGGCATCTAAACTTACATTCTTGCATTTCAAATAAAGATAACAAGAGAATAAGGTTTAAACCATCTATTCCGTCCTTCTTACTGTCTAATACCTTATCTAGTAAATAAGTTATTCTAATTACCCTTAGGCACTTGATCAACCTATCAACGAAACTTGGCAACAAGTTCGTAATCCCATCTCACCCTAACCTAGCCCCTACTAGCAGATGGTCAAGGCCCCTTTCGATACCTGCAGCGTGACACCCGGATGTCACACCCCATGGCACTCAGAGAGAGCTGTGATGTTCAGAGGTCTTCGGTCCAATTGCGATGGAGAGGACTCCCAGGCTGGCGCCTGGCAGGCATAACCCCTCCCTTTTCCAGGACCGTCACTCTTCTCTCCTTGTGCCCGCTCCCCAGGGCATTGACCACCCGCCGCTGAGGCATATCCAACCAACCTAGTAAGGCACCCCCTGACAGCCGAATCGTACAACGCAACCGCAGGGGTGGATGGCTACATTAAAGGCTTGGTCTTACTGCAGGCTAGCTCAATTAAACCCACCCCTGCCGAGCCAACTCACCCTAAACAGCCGCATCGTAGCCGCCAATCTCCTCTTCCAGGGACGGGTGGGCGGGGAAACCTTCTCCTTGAAGTCTGGAAACCGAAAGAGGCTGATTTCACTGCTGCAGGACCCTATAAAGGTAAGAAACAGACACCTCCTCTCCACTTGCAACATTGTAACAACACAATTTAGCATTACTCCAGACTTCAAGTTGGTAAACCCTTAATTTTGTTACAGGCCCACTAGAGGGCCCTCCACTACCATAAGGTTTAAACCATCTATTCCGTCCTTCTTACTGGCGGAATTGAAAGACCGACAGGGCCAAACCGTCCTCATGTATCAGGAGCAGTTTCCCCCCCGCCGGCCTCACCTTAAGGTATTGCTCCACACAAACCACCGGGCAGCAATCCTCAAACTCCTGTCGTTCAAGGGGCAACCATGCCCCCACCCCCTCCTGGTCCGTCTTGGACCTGGGCACAAACAAAAGGAGCCCCCCGTCCGTCAGACGGATGTGCTCTAACTGTACTCCACCGCGGCCCTTATCCTTGGCAAACGCGACAAGCTCCCCCACCCTGAGAGCTCCCGCAAACGCCAATGCAAATGCCGTTCTAAAAAGAAGCTGCTCGTATTCGGAGTTGCAAACCTTTGCAACGCCCTTCGCTAGCGCCCGCAGTCTCTCCTGGGTAATGGGTTCCCTCCAATCTTTTTGTCGGGGAGCCAACCTACCCCACCCCTTCAACACCTTCCTTACTAGGAAAGTTCCGGAATGGTCCTCAAAGCCAAGCGCCTTATTAAAGAATAACAACGCCGATAGCCTACCACTCGCGCTGGCCTTACTGACCCCCTCTTTATGCAGTAAAGCCAACCAATCTAACACCAGCACCCTAGTAGCCCTTTGTACCTGTACACCTCTGAGTTGACAGAACGCCTCCCAGCAGTCCCAGTGACTCTTATACGCTGACCATGTCCTTGGTGCCAAGGATGCCTTAACCAAGGCTAGGATGCTCATCCAACCTTCACCAGCTGCCAAAGAGAAGAAGGGCATGTTAACCCCTCCTCTCCCACCATGGGTGCCGCTGCCCTAAACTGTTCCCATTTAAATCGAGAGAGTGCATCTGGAATAATGTTCTGCACTCCCGGGACGTGTTTGGCGGTAAAATGTATATTGCACTGCAAGCATCGTAACACCAGGTGACGCAAGCAGCACACAACCGCAGGCGATGATGCGGACAGCCTGTTAATGGCGTACACCACACTCAGGTTGCCTGTCCAGAACACCACCACTTTATTAGCCAATCTATCACCCCAAATCTCCACAGCCACCACTATCGGGAATAATTCCAAAAGCGTCAGGTTTTTGGTATATCCCGCAGCTATCCAGCCCCTCGGCCATGGAGCTGCGCTCCATTCCCCATCAAGGTATGCTCCGTACCCGAAACCCCTGGCTGCATCCTTGTACAGGTTTATTGCCTTGTTGGGTACTTTCCTACCCCTCCATAGGCACACACCGTTAAAATTCCCCAAGAATTTCTCCCATATCTCCAGGTCCTCCCTGACATCCGCAGTAATGCTTGTCCATTTTGCTAGACCGGTAGGGCCTTTCAAAAGGCCCTCCAATCGACGGTTAAAGGCCCTTCCCATCGGGATGACCCTTCCCGCAAAATTCAGGAGGCCCAGCAGCGACTGCACCTCTTTGATTGTGACCTTCCTCGCCTCTCTAAGCCTCCGAACCGCCTCCAACATCCGGATCACCTTGTCCATGGGCAGTCTGCATTCAGCCTGCACCGTGTCTATTTCTATACCCAGAAATGTGAGGCAGGTGCACGGCCCCTGCGTTTTGTCGTCCGCGAGGGGCACTCCAAACTGCGCCCTCATATCCTGCATAACTTCCATGAGCTGTTCACACTCCGTGGAACCGGCTCTCCCTACCAACAAGAAATCGTCCAAGTAGTGGGCCACCGCTCCCCCACTTGACGCCTTGTACACTACCCAATGCAGGAAAGAGCTAAAACACTCGAACAGGGAACAGGACAATGAGCAACCCATCGGCAAGCACCTGTCCACGTAGTATTCCCCTTCAAACTTCATGCCCATTAGTCTGAATGCCGAAGGGTGCAGCGGAAGCAGGCGGAAAGCCGACTAGTGCACGATCAAATGATTGATAGTGCACCGAACTCAACACTGGGTCAATGGCGTAGTTAACTGACTCCCCTTTTGGGAAAGAAAGGTGATGTATCAACCTGAACTTCCTTTCCTATTTTTTGGGCACCACACCCAATGGGGAGATCACCAGATCTTCCTACGGGCAGGTGGAGAATGGCCCAGACACCCTGCCCAGCGCCACCTCCTTGGCCAACTTTTCCCTAACTACATGCAGGAATTTGTAGGCCGTTTTCAAATTTCTGTGCACTGAAGAACCCACAACCCGTCCAGTGACCGGTATACGGAAACCCCATTCCAACCCCGACCTCAGCAGCTCAGCTGCCCCCCTGTCAGGGTAGTTCGCCAGCCATATCAACATGGCATGCAACCTAAGCGGACTTGGTGCCCTTGACTGTAACTCCCGACTTAGGCGTGAGTTTGGGCTTTCCCTGGTCCTTTCGTTTTCCACAATCGGCACCTGGGTGAGGCCCTGCACAGAACTTGCAGATGTGACGAAAGGAGCAGCTGCTCCCCCTATCACACTGCTTATCCTGGAATTTCCAGCATTCCCTCCCCTTCCTGCCAAGCCGTGCCCCTTGGCGCGGCGGCGCTTGACGTGATGCCACGGGGGAGGGAGAACCGCCCTCCACTCCTAATTTGGACCACAAGTGCATATCTTGCATCCCAAAGTGCAGCAGAGGGTTACCTACCATCTTCCTCCTAAAGGCCATGTCGTATTCACGCCATGCTCCTTCCTTGAATCTCGTACGGATATCCTCTATGGTATCCTGGTACTTAAACAGGTTGTGCCCCTGCAACGGCCATCTGTCGACATAGCAAGCGGCCAGTACATGGAAGCATTTAAGCCATTCCTCGTATGTCTCCGGCCTACGCACTTTCTTTGGGCCTGAGCCATCCGCCGCTCTTTCTTTGGCCCTAAACGCGTCTAGAGAGAGCTCGAACACATTAACGTATCTTCCCTCCTGTATCTTTTTAACAACCTTCGCTTTCAGATGGCCATACAGCGAGTGGACCAAACAGGGGTAAGTGTCCCCCTGTGTCGCAACTTTGCGTGGCACTGGGCCCGCTGGCGCTACCGCGCCTCCTAAAGCTTGCGACCCCTGTAGCTCAAGTGTCTGATTCCTAGCGCCTGCCCTGTCTTTAGCTTGAGCCGACGACATCTTCTTTATCCACCTAAACATCCTGCGCTGACCCTTACCCACTAATCCGAGGTCCTCCCCGCTATCTGATCCTGACCCACTCGTGGAAGACCCCGTGTCAGTGTGCATAATGTCTGGTGCATGGCACTCACCCTCGCCTTGTATCCCTGCTCCCGAAGGGGTTGCTGGACTTGCAGCACTCTGGATTCCGCTGGGCCCTGCCACTGCTAGGGCGCTGCACGAGCTTGATGCCATCTCTGCTGTGCTTGCCGGAACCTGTTGAGACAAAATAACTTGGGGGGTACTCTGGTCTGCGAGAGGGGCAACAGTTGAAACACCCTCTCTCCCCTCCCCCTGTCTCCCCCCAGCCGACATACCCAGAACATTAGACACAGCATTTCTGATAATCGCCTCCTGCGCAGCCCCATCCCGGGTGTGACCACTAAACCCAGGCTGGGGCCTCGCAGTATCCACAACACGTAACGCTGCCTCAACAGCTCTCCTGATCATATCCTCATCCACTCCACCATGTGACTGGCCACCTCTAGGCGTCTGGCCCCTATCATACTGCGTATCATTCAGCACATCACTCAGTCTCACAAATCCCCCAGCCCTAAACTGAGTAGATCCCTCATAGGCATGCGTTATCCCGCATGTCCCCACCCCCTATGTGGTTCATAACTCCTTCTAGTCTCCAATCGACCATATGCCCCGTCAGGCCCACCGGCCTCTGATACTGCACCTGCGCCTGCATACATCTGGCTCATGCCCCCTCTCATGCAAGCTTGTCCAAATGTGTCCCCTCCACCTGTGCTCCGTACTGTTGCACCACTCTCTCTCACAACAACTGCGGGCCTTTGCCCTTCACTGCCTCTATCTTCAGCCACCGCCTGCGCGCTCGTGCTAGGCCACTCTGTAGGCCTTCCAACTGAACACACTGCTCTGCCTGCCACACCTGATGGGCCCGTATGGGGACCGCGATCTACCGCCATGCGCACTATTAACAGGCATACCCACGTGAGGATCAACTGCGCCACTCGCTCTCCGCCCGGCACCTGGACCATCAGCCGTGCCCCTGCCAGGTAAGTAGACCCCACTGCTCCCCGCCTGTCTAACTGCTGAATCGCTCGCGACCTGGAGTCCCCCCAAGTTATCTACGGAGCTCCGGTCGCGCAAGGCAGTCCTCTCCCGGTCGTGTCCTCCCCCAAAATGGCGGCCGCAATCTCCCTCCTCCTCAGAACTCTCGGAGGAGGTGATCTCGCGGGAACCGCCATTCGAAGGGCCAGACTCCGCTGCGCACTCTGCAATGTGGCTGGGCCCTGGGTTTGCTCCCACACCCCCGGCCGCCCTGGCGACAGCCGTGCCCAGGCCCTGGCCCCCCTGAGGGGAACCATAATTAAAGGATTGGGCCAAGGCCAAGACCGCCGGCGACAAGGCCGCAAACTGCCCAGCCAGGCTGGCCACTGCATCCGCTGGGGCCACCGGACCTAATAAAGTTCCTTGGCCACTCTCAGTCCCCAACATACAACCCCTCACGGCTGTAACAACCCTGCCAGTCTGCAACACCCTGGGTTGAGGGTTACCCTCTTATCAACAGTAGTCTGGGCCTTCCCCCTAGGGCCTGTAACCCCCGAGCTTCCCCCAGCCTTTCCCTTTCCCCGATTAAAACTCCTAGCAGGTGGGGATTTTTGGGTTTTGGGGGGTACCAGATCCTCTGACTCAGGCTCCTGTCTTTGCTTTGCAGGTCCTTTTTTCCTTGCAGACATCTCCACCACCTCCCTGTAATGCTTGGGAGGCACAGATTTTCTCCTGGATCTCTCCATGCTTCACTTCTAGAACCTTCAGCCAACTTCAGAAACCTTCTCCTTGAAGTCTGGAAACCGAAAGAGGCTGATCTCACTGCTGCAGGACCCTATAAAGGTAAGAAACAGACACCTCCTCTCTACTTGCAACATTGTAACAACACAGTTTAGCATTACTCCAGACTTCAAGTTGGTAAACCCTTAATTTTGTTACAGGCCCACTAGAGGGCCCTCCACTACCATAAGGAACATTTGATAATATGAGTAAATTACAAAGTTGCTTAAAATGTCATGCTCTATCTGAATCTTCAGTCCAATTGCGAGGGAGAGGACCCCCAGGCCGGCGCCTGGCAGGCATAACCCCTCCCTTTTCCAGGACCGTCACTCTTCTCTCCTTGTGCCCGCTCCCCAGCTCATTGACCACCCGCCCGCTGAGGCATATCCAACCAACCTAGTAAGGCCCCCCCTCACAGCCGAATCGTACCATGCAACCGCAGGGGTGGATTGCTACATTAAAGGCTCGGTCTTACTGCAGGCTAGCTCAATTAAACCCACCCCTGCCGAGCCAACTCACCCTAAACAGCCGCATCGTAGCCGCCAATCTCCTCTTCCAGGGACGGGTGGGCGGGGAAAACTTCTCCTTGAAGTCTGGAAACCGAAAGAGGCTGATTTCACTGCTGCAGGACCCTATAAAGGTAAGAAACAGACACCTCCTCTCCACTTGCAACATTGTAACAACACAATTTAGCATTACTCCAGACTTCAAGTTGGTAAACCCTTAATTTTGTTACAGGCCCACTAGAGGGCCCTCCACTACCATAAGGAACATTTGATAATATGAGTAAATTACAAAGTTGCTTAAAATGTCATGCTCTATCTGAATCACAAAAGAAAAAAATTGGGTTCAGTGTCCATTTAAGTAGTTAGCTGGCAAGGGATATAGTATTCTAGTTTAAGAATGACCCTTCCAGTTCCCTGATCTATCCTAAACAGCTTTCCCCCCACCACCACCCACACTCCTCACCTCTATCTTAGGTACTGGCAGACAGTCTGCTAATTTTAAGTTTTAGGGCTTTAATAAATTAATTAAATTTTTTATTTTCTGCAGTGTAGGATCCCCCCTTACCATCCCACCTCCCTGAACCCTCCCAAACAGCTCTCTCCCCCTCCTAATGGTGTCTAGAATCTTAGTTACTAGCAGCTGTCTGCTAGTAACCAGTTGAGGCACTATTTTTTATTATTATTATTTCTTTACTATTTTTTTTCTGTAGTTTAGTGGTGTTTCCACCTACACCGCCCCTGCGATCACGATTGTAGCCCCCCCCCACCTTAATTTATTTTTATCTGTAATGTAGCATCCCTTCCCTCTCCCCTCCATACTTTACTTTCTGTAGCATAGGGCCCCCACACTCCCTCCCTCCAGCTTTGTGTAACCCATCCCGCCTCCCTCCTTCCCTCCCACACCTCCTACTAGCACTGAAGGAGATTGCTACAGACAGTACCACATGCCACTGTCTGTAACAATATGGCAATCTACACTTATTTGATAACGGAGCACTGATCATACTCCGTAACCATATGAAGACAGATTGCCTGCAGCTCAGGAACAGGGAAACGACTAAGTAATGTAAATAAGCAAACTTTCCTAGTCTTTAACTTCTATCTGCTTTTCTCAAATTTATTTTGGATCACCCCCCTTTAGATTGCAATCTCTACCTGCTATCTGTAGCACCCTGTATATTTATTAAAGGGCAGGGAGTCTATCCTTTTTTCAAAAATTGTTGCGATAGGTATCATCATTGTAATAATAACAGCAGTAATAATATTAATAATTTTAATGATAATAATGATATTGTTGAATTCTTCTTTGCTGATTCTAGCAAAACAGAAAATCAGAAAGCTTTTCTCTCTTTAGTGTTCATGTGAATATGGTTTTAAAAGAGAAATGATGAAAATAGTTGCAAAACAGAAACAATTTCAAA
The DNA here is from genome assembly GCF_027579735.1 of Bombina bombina. Lineage (NCBI taxonomy): Eukaryota > Metazoa > Chordata > Amphibia > Anura > Bombinatoridae > Bombina > Bombina bombina. The sequence goes on along the minus strand of NC_069504.1, from coordinate 306,527,160 downwards.
AGCCAATAAAGCCATTATTGTTCCTTTTTGTAATTTGAGACAGGATTGTATATTGTATAATATATGCTTTTTTATTTTGTTAAAACTTAGAAAAAAAATTATGCTTGTGAGCAGTATTACTTCTAAGGCAAGTTTTGTGAGCAGCCCAGCTGTGAAACAGTAAATTAGAGCAATTAGCAAACACTACATAACGCAGAGAGCAAGGTGTTGTCCCATAATTAAGGACTAGATTACAAGTGGAGCGCTAATTTATTGCGTGTCTGCAAATGGGCAAACAGGTGGTAAATCGCCATAGAACAGGCTAACAATGGTATTGGGCCATTTGTTCATTCCTGTGAGTGCACTTCTCTCTCTCTCTATATATATATATATATATATTATATATAAATAATTTTTTTTGCACAAATATTTATTTACACACACATACAGTATATATATATATATATATATATATATATATATATATACATACATGATTATAAATATAGGAATATCTATTTACAAATACATAGAACATATTCCCTTATGTGAAGAAAATTGGAATGTGAAATGTTTACAGTAAATACACAGTAATAGTTTATTAAATATGAATATTGCATAACATGTTTTCATCTACTTAATTGCAAAGGGCTCCAATGTAAATAGTTTTGTAAAACTATTTTGTTTTGCGAAACAGTTAACCAGATCTCCAAGGACGCGGTTATTATTCTATAGTAAATCTTGCTTGAGCTCAATCGCATTTACTTTCAACTTGAAATACGAGCGGAAAACCCAAAGTGTGCAAACAGCCATGAACAAAAAAAAACCTTATCGCTCATGTGTAACTGTTTACACACCACTCGTAATCTGGCCCATTATGTTAAAAGTGCAATATTATTCTGAGTTACATAGCATATCATTGGAAATCTAATACAAAGTCATTCTGCCTGATTGTTTTTTATTAAACATTTTTGTATGTTCTCCACCTCTTGTTTTGTTTTTTTGGATTAAGTATAAAGAAGGAAATAGTAATACTCTAGGACTTTAAAGGTAGAAAGTGTAAAGAAAGCTGTAGGAGAAACATTGATGAATTGAGGAAGTAAGAAGGGAGAGAAGGCATGGAATAGGGTAGTGGTGTGGCTATAAGCAGGGTGCTGGGGCTAGAGGAGTGGTGTGGCTATGGGCAAGGTGCTTAGGATAGAGGAGTGGTGTGGCTATGAACAGGGTGATGGGGCTAGAGGAGTGGTGTGGCTATGGGCAGGGTGCTTAGGCTAGAGGAGTGGTGTGGCTATGAGCAGGAGGCTGAGGCTAAAGAAATGGGGTGGCTATGGGGAGGTTGATGGGGTCAGAGGCATATTGTGGCAATGGGCAGGGTGCTGGGGATAGAGGAGTGGTGTGGCTATGAACAGTATGCTGGGGCTAAAGAAATGATGTGGTTATGGGCAGGTTACTGAGGCTAGAGGAATGATCTGGCTTTAGGCAGAGTGCTTAAGCTAGAGGAGTGGTGTGGCTATGGGTAGGGTGCTGGGGCTAGAGGAGTGATGTGACTATGGACAGGGTGCTGTGGCTAGAGGAGTGATGTGGCTATGGGTAGGGTGCTGGGGCTAAAGGAGTGGTATGACTATGGGCAGAGAGCTGTGGCTAGAGGAGTGGTGTGGCTATGGGCAGGGTGCTGGGCTGACAGAGTGGTGTGGCTATGGGCAGGGTGCTGGGGCTAGAGGAATGATGTGGCTATGGGCAAGGTGCTGGGGCTAGAGGAGTGATGTGGCTATGGACAGAGTGCAGGGGCTAAAGGAGTGATGTGGCTATGGGCAGGGTGCTGGGGCTAGAAGAGTGATGTGGCTATAGGCAAAATACTGATGATAGATGAGTGGCGTGGCTATGGGTAGAGTGCTGGGGCTAAAGAAGTGATGTGGCTATAGGCAGAGTGCTGGGGCTAAATAAGTGATGTGGCTATATGTGCAGAGTGCTGATGCTAGATAAGTGGTGTGGCTGTGGGCAAAGTTCTGGGGCTAGTAGAGTGATGTGGCTAT
>NC_069504.1:305567648-305620148 GCF_027579735.1 Bombina bombina | reverse complement strand
AGACTTCTAAACATACATTCTTGTCATCATGAAAGAACAAATTTGGGTTTAGTGTCCCTTTAAGAGTGGTGGAGTTAAGTCATTGGACTATAGGATTTTTATGTTAGTCCGGTTACGTTAGTATTACAAGATTAAAAAAAAATATTTTGCACAAGCGGTAACCAAAATACACAGAAAACCTAACAAGTTATCACCTGCACGTGCATGTATTCCCCCACACGTGCATATATTTCCTACCGTTGATATGGCAGGAAGTGAATCAGTAATTTACATCCATGTGGAAATCCTACATAGGGGAGGTTTATTAAGCAGCGGATGCTGCTTTCTATTCCCATCATTTCAGGCTCGTAAGACCGCTGCTCCTTAACTTCTCCGCCACCTTTTAGGTGGTGGACTGAAATCATCCCGATCCAATTAAGATGATTGACACCCCCTGCTAGCGGCTGATTTGCCATGAGTGTGCAGGGGGCGGCATTGCACAAGCATTTCACAAGAAATGCTTGAGCAATGTTAAATGCCGACAGCGTATGCTGTTTTATTCTAATAAGGAGACTGATAAATCATTACATATAGTCATTATACCATTATATCATTGTCAAACTTATGGCGGCCTAAGACTTTTGCACCTATAAACTGTATATACATGATATAACACTTGAGACCTCCTGTCTTTGAGCCCTTATAACTTTTGTGTGCAATATTTGTAATTTATAATATATAGTGTTATAACTATAATTTTTAATGTATTTTTTATGTGTTTTGTGCAACTTTTTTGTTTTGGGAAACAGTTAACCAGAGCTCTCAACTTGCAGTAATCATTTTGCACCTTTTAGGTGGCAGACTGAAATCATCCCGATCCGATCAAAATGATTGACACCCCCTACTAGCGGCCGATTTGTAGCGAGTGTTCAGGGGGCAGCATTGCACAAGCATTTCATAAGAAATGCTTGTGCAATGTTAGATGCCGACAGCGTGTGCTGTCGGCATTTAGAGAAGTCGAGCAGAAATGATTCGCTACAGCGAATCATGTCCGCTCGACCTTTAATAAATATACCCCATTGTTTAATTTTTTGGGGTTTAAGATAAATAATTATTTAGACACTTTACATCATGTAAAACGTTTTACCATTTACTTCTTTTAGAGGAAGATCTAAGACATAAGTAATGGAGACAGATTTATTGTTGATATTTGATAAAATTCTGCAGATGGATGGGGTAGCTGACAATTAAATATTGTATGCTTAATACTACCGGGTAGATTTAACAAATTTCGGGTGGACATGATTCGCTATATCGATTCATGTCCACCCAACATCGCATACAATGTCGGCATTTAACATTGCACAAGCATTTCACAAGAAATGCTTTTGCAATGCCCCCCTGCACATTCGCGGCAAATCAGCCACTAGCAGGGGGTGTCAATCATCCCGATCGTATCTGATCGGGATGATTGCAGTCCACCACCTAAAAGGTGTCAGATAAGATAAGAAGCAACGGTCTTATTACAGCTGCTTTATATCATATGTTTCTGGCGAACCGAAAACATTGGGTGGAGCAAGCGTCATTGGCTGCTTGATAAATCTCCCCCAAAGCTTTGCTGATGCAAAAGTATGATTTTATGTCTGTCAAATGTTGTGATCTTTGGCATACTGAATGGAATGATGTGATTGAAATTTGGTCTTATTAGCAAGCTTCAAATGAATTAAACTCATACCACATGTATATAATGCTTAAACATGTCTTGCACAAACCTGGTATAATAGACCTTTTTCACAGCAGTCATTTTGACATGAAATAGTAGGACAAATACAGGTGTTAGCAATGACATTAATAGGGGTTCCATTCCATTTAGGTTCCTGCTATTGCTCAAGTGTAAGGGGAGGTCACACTCAATACTTGCCACTTTAGCCTATAGACACAGTTTTTTTCTGTTTTTTTAATACTGCATACAAATATCCTGTATTTTCTGGTTTTATTCTAATAAGGAGACTGATAAATCATTACATATGGTCATTATGCTATTGCCAAACAACAAATCTCATGGTGGCCTAAGACTTTTGCACCTATATATATACATGATATAACACCTAAGACCTCCTATCTTTGAGCCCTTATAACTTTTGTGTGCAATATTTATTTTAGTAATTTATATTATATAGTGTTATTATGAGTATAACTATACTTTTTAATGTACTTTTGATGTGTTTTGTCCAACTTTTTTGTTTTGGGAAACAGTTAACCAGAGCTCTCAACTTGTGGTAATCATTCTATCATAAAATCAATTTAGCGCAATAGCGTTTACTTTCAATTCCTAAAACAAATGGTAAGCCAAATGAGCGCAAACACCCGCCATAAACCCCTTATCGCTTGTGCGCAAATGTTTGCGCTCCGCTTGTAATCTGGCCCAATGTAGGGGTTGTTCTTGTTTTTGGTGGTTACGATTTTTTAACTGGACAGTATTGTTAAAGGGACACTAAACGCAATTTTTTTCTTTCATGATTTAGGTAGATAATACAATTTTAAACAACATTCTAATTTGCTTCATTCTTTAGATATCCTTTGTTGAAGAAATAGCAATGCACATGTTTGAGTCAATCACATGAGGCATCTATGTGCAGCACCAAATCAGCAGCTACTGTGCCTATCTAGATATGCTTTTCAGCAAAGAATATCAAGAGAATGAAGCAAATTAGATAATAAAAGTCAATTAGAAGGTTCTTTAACATTGCATGTGGGTTTTATGTCCCTTTAATGTGTTTTTTTCAGTTATCACAATCACAACATGCTTCTGCCGTGAAAATCAATGAAGCAATACCTCCCAAAAATAACAAACAAAATCCATAACTGGCTCATTAATCTCCCAATTTTGGAATCCAAAAACCAAGCGCTCGGTATTAATGATATAAGCCAAATATAAATATTGTGTGTTTAGTGATTACATCACAGGTTAAAAGAGCCTGTATGTTGTGTTCCAAAACCATAGAGATATGTGTGTATGTCTCTCTAAGTGATTTGAACTGGGGCATTATTAATTTAGTGGATATGTGTGTTTATTGGATTATCAATCTGACTAATTGTTATTGGTGTAAAAGTGTAGTAGGCAGGTAGTGTTTGTAGCTGGTTGGTCATGTTGCGTTTTTGTGCCATCTGATATGGTGGGAGTAATTTAAGCACGTTTTTAACTTGAGCAGCCCCAATGTTACATTTAAAAACATTTGAAGTACTCAGTAATAAGTTAAAAAGTGTTGACTGGGGTTTATTAAATCATTTTAGCTGTTGAATTTGATTAGGGAAATCTAGCCATGTTAATGTTTTGTTAAGTATTGATCATTTGGATGTGATCAGAAAAGAAACAAGAATAGTACATGTTAAGTATATGACCATTCTTCATCTAAAAATAAAAAGTGCTTCCAATAAACAATCAAAATGCCTAATTGTTATTACGTTGTCATAGAAAATGTATTTTTGGCAGCTGTTTAACATGCAAATTATTATCAAATTATACATTGTGATCAACCAACTAATTTTATTTTAAATGAGATCTTTAAAATGTGATCATAATTGAATGAGTCCTTTTGCAAATTGTTTGATTAGTGGCCATCACTCTATATTAAAAGGGCATAAGTGATGTATCGTTAAATACGTTACAATTCTGGGCACCCTGGCTATCCCTCAAACTTTTCAAAACCCCTACTGCCTCTTTTCTCCATTTCCCATAGTCTTGTGCTCTACATTTGTTGCTACTTATTATAACATACAAGTGTTCTTTGCCCTTGGCACATCCACACTTGACAGAGCTGTAAATGCATTTAAGTACAGCTGTGATATTCTAAATGTATTTGTTAATGGCCATAGATGTTCTCTTGCAGCTGAGTGTCTTAAAATCAAACTTGTACACTCAAGCAGTCTTTCTTCAATACAAATTCATGCTACGCTTCTTTCATCAATCTATATAAGCAAAAGTAGCACTCTATTCTCATCACCTCCATAATACATAACTTCAAATGCTTCTCTACTTTAACTCCTGTAACCTTCTTGCTAGAGCAGACTTTCAGCCAGCAACCTTACTTGTTTCCTTAGAGAAAGATGATTATTATTTAAAAATCTTGATTCCTTATGTCCTTCCAAATAGAACCACCAACTTTTTCATACTTTGTGACAGAGGAAGAGGCATTTGTCACCTGTCAATCTTTTGCCTGGCAAACCATTAAATAATAACTAAGGGCTCCATGTACGAAGCAGCGAAAGCTGCTCCGGAGCCTTTGCGGGGCAGGTTCGCATATGCGAGCCTGCTTCCCGCAATGTAAGAAGCAGCAGTTATTAGACCGCTGCTTCCTACACCCTACGCCACCTCTTAGATGGCGAAGCAAAATCACAGAGAGCACGCTCGCTCTCGGTGATTGACAGCCCCTTCAGTCGCGTGATTGGTTGCGCGATTGAAGGGGCGGGCATTACACACTCCGATGAGTGTGTAATGATACATACAGGCAAGCGGATCAACAGATCCGCTGCCCGTGTGTAGCGGAGGCGGGCGGACAGCTTTGCGAGTTAAGAAGCTGTCCGCCCGCCGTTTAGTACATGGCGCCCTAAGGGTTAGATTACAAGTGGAGCAGTATTTAGAGCTCTCGCTCGAGGGTAAATACCTCTAAAAGTAATCTTTTTAGACGCACAAGTTAGCGTGTGTATTACAAGTTCAAAGTAAAAGTTTTGCATGCGAGGAAAACCCAACCCTTATGCTAACTTATGGACTTCAAAGGAGAGCATAGAAGAAAAAAAAAAACTAACACTTATCACTCGTGTGCTAACCCAACAGGAGTTGTTAATATTTCACATTCCAATGTTCTTTACATACAGGAAAATGCTATTTTTGTTTTAAACAAATTCTCTCTCTCTCTCTCTCTCTCTCTCTCTCTCTCTCTCTATATATATATATATATATATATATATATATATATATATATATATATATATATATATATATATATATTTGCCTGTATATCTATTCTTATAGATATACGGGTAGATATATATATTTTACAGTAACATTATCAGATATATATATATATATAAATATGTATTTAATAATTAAAAGTACATTTTTTTCTGTGTGAAGAACATAGAAATGTAAAATCTGCGTAGCACATTTATATCTAATGCAGTGTCAGATAAGTGCACATGCAGAGTCAGTTATATTATGGCACGTTATTAAAGTATTAAAAATAAAATATTGAAAAAATATTACGAAAAATTATTTTACATACAGTAAAATATGCATGCATATTCTATGTATTTTTTAGAATATTTTAGTACATATATAATAATTATTTGCATTAATTATTAATACTTTTCAGTATTTTATATTTAATAAATACATAATGCACCTTAAGATAACTCATGTTGGGGTAGAAGAAACATTGTTACATAGTCTTTCATCACAATCCTTTAGTTTAGTTTAGCACATTATTTAACTACAAAATCCACATAAACTAAATTAGTGGTGAATTTTGTAGAAAAATCATTAGTTAAACTTTTCTAAATGATTGTGATTGAGTTTCATAGTTGTGAACATTGCTATCATATAGTGCATTGAGCCTATCTAGGTATGCTCCCTTCAAGTCTGGTTGCATAAAACCTTTTACATTTTCTTTTTTTTTTTTTATCCATAATTAAAGAGAGTAACTAAAAACTATTAACTGTACTGTAAACAGAAAACAGCTGTCAGAGTATATTTAAGATATGGTTATTTATAATATTGTTATGGTTATTTATAACATTGTATAGTAAACATACATTTATGTTTTGTTTTAGGTAAATAAAGCAAGACTTCCATATTGGAAAATGACTTTGCTAAATGTCTGTAGCCTTATTAATAATATTAACAATCAAGTTGAGGAAACAGGAGAGACTGCTGAAGAAGACACCATACTAAGAAAACAGTATCCCACGTCTATGGATGGTTTGAACTTGGAAGCAATGCTGACAATGTTTCAACTTCAAAAAATATGCCAAAGCAGAGCTTTTCAGCATTGGGAGGTACTGTACTCTACTCTGTACTTTTTATTGAAATGATTTTGTTAGTGACTACTTTGTTCGGAATAAGAGTATTGATTCCATCTCTTGTACTGATGGGGTTAATTTTGTAAGTATTTTATATCTCCAATTTGGCAAATATTACCTTAACAGCATAATTTTTTTTGTAAACTAATTCTTTTTTACAGATTTCTCCCATTCGTTTTCAGTTTTCTCTAATTTTTAACTTTTTAAGGGACATTAAACCCAATTTTTTTTCTTTCATGATTCAGATGGAGAATACCATTTTAAACAACTTTCTAATTTACTTCTATTATCTAATTTGCTTCATTCTCTTGATATTCTTTCCTGAAAAGCATATCTAGATAGGTTCAGCAGCTTCTGATTGGTTGCTGCACATAGATGCCTCATGTGATTGGCTCACATGTGTGCATTGCTATTTCTTTAACAAAAGATATCTAAAGAATTAAGCAAATTAGATAATAGAAGTAAATTGGAATGTTGTTTAAAATTGTATTCTCTGTCTGAATCATGAAAGAAAATGTTTGGGTTTAATGTCCCTTTAATGCCATAAATCTTATATCATTTATCAAAAGTGAGCATGCCCCCAACCTGAGAGAAAGCATCATTCCTTGGTTGTATACCATAAATGCACCACAAAATGCAATCCTAATAAATATATATATATATATATATATATATATATATATATATATATATATATATATATATATATATATATCAACATCTATATCTATCTATCTATCTATCTATCTATCTATCTATCTATCTATCTATCTATCTAGGTAGGGAACCAAGGAGTTTAAAGGGACATGTAAATCATTTATTTTTTTCTTTCATGATTGAGTGTAACATTTAAAAAAAATCCAATTTATTTCTAGTAACAAATTTTTAGTTTGATTTCTTGGTATCCTTTGTTGAAAAGTAGGTAGGTAGGCTCAGGAGCATGCACATGTCTGGCACACTATATTGCAGTAGTGCAGCAATTTAGGTTTTTAACAAAGTTATACGTTTGCTGCTATTAAGTGCTCCAGACAAGTGCAGGGTACGCTGTGGTTGTTAAGGGGTTAAAGGGACATAAAACAAAGCAATTTTCTTTCATGATTAAGATAGAGCACAGTTTTAAAAAAAATATTTAAATTAAGTCTATTATCAAATTTACAGTTCTCTTGGTATCCAAATCAAGTAGAAGGCTCAGCAGTGCATATGCCTGGATCACTAGAAAGCAGCAGTTTTGTAAGACTAATTACAAAATGTTATAGATTTGCAAAAGCACTAGATGGCAGGAGTGTTTGGTGCAATGTTTTTTTTTACAAGATATGTAACACTTAAAGGGACATTAAACCCCAAAAAAATATTTCATGATTCAGATAGAGGATTCAATTTTAAACAACTTTCCAATTTACTTCTGTTATCTAATTTGCTTCATTCTTCAGATATCCTTTGTTGAAGAAATAACAATGCACATGGGTGAGCCAATCACATGAGGCATCTATGTGCAGCCACCAATCAGCAGCTACTGAACCTATCTAGATATGCTTTTCAGCAAAGGATATTGATTGAATGAAGCATTTTAGGTGATAAAAGTAAATAAGAAACTTGTTTAAAATGGTATGCTCATTCTAAATCATAAAGAAAAATTATGAGTTTCATGACCCCTTAAAAACACCATTAACAATTTGCATCCAGACTTCAAAATAACAGTAACATGCACACACAACTATGCTACCTGGGCTTTAGTCTATTAACAAATGTTAATCATAAAAAATAAAAAAATATATATATATTATATATATATATTTATAACCTAGAGAGTGTCATTCAACATAAGAATGTCATATTCTGTTTTTATAAAGTTATTTTCATTCTATAACTTTTGTCAAGTTTGCAAGAAAAAAAAAAAAAAAATCAGGGAAATTACAGGTTTAAATGAAAATGTAAATCTTGAGTTTTGTGCTCTTCCTAATATGCTAGAGAACTTAAAGGGACACTGAACCCAAATTTTTTCTTTTGTGATTCAGATAGAGCATGACATTTAAAGCAACTTTCTAATTTACTCCTATTATCACATTTTCTTCATTCTCTTGGTATCTTTATTTGAAATGCAAGAATGTAAATTTAGATGCCGGCCCATTTTTGGTGAACAACCTGGGTTGTTCTTGCTGATTGGTGGATAAATTCATCCACCAATAAAAAAGTGCTGTCCAGAGTTCTGAACCCAACAAAAAGCTTAGATGCCTTCTTTTTCAAATAAAGATAGCAAGAGAACGAAGAAAAATTGATAGTAGGAGTAATTTAGAAAGTTGATTATAATTGCATGTTCTATCTGAATCACAAAAGAAAATATTTGAGTTCAGTGTCCCTTTAAAGGGAAAGAAAAGTCAAAATTAAACTTGCATGATTCAGATAGAACATGTAATATCAAGACACTTTAAAATGTACTTCTATTTTCAAATGTGCTTTGTTTTCTTAGTATCTCTTGTTGAAAATGAATACGCACATATCCTACACTAGTGGAAGCTGCTGCTGCTGATTGGTGCCTGCACACATTTGTCTCTTGTGATTGGCTAACTAGATGTGTTCAGCTAGCTGCCAGTAGAGCAAATATGTTTGCCTTCAGCAAAGGATACGAAGAGAATGAAGCAAATTTGATAATAGAAGTAAATTGGAAAGTTTTTTAAAATTGTATGTTCTATCCATATCATGAAAGAAAATTTTGGAGTTTCCTATCCCTTTAAAGAGCTCTTCATTTAACAAAAGGCTATACTATTGTTTAGAACAAAGTTAAAATGTTTATTAATTATTAATTAATGGAGCAATTGTACCAAGAATGGTTCTGCTTTGTCTACAGTTGATAATGAAACTTGGGTAGTATTGCTGGCCTTGGCATTTTACCTGTTACGCTTATAAAGGACCTCAAACCAAGAACCTTTTCTATACAAGTCCAGCACATAAACACTGAAGCTTCATAAACCGTGATTGTCTTCATTGGTTTGGGGCATTTCAGTATGAGCTCTTCTACATGACATCTATAATCTCATTATTATATTATACTTCATGTCACATAAAGAATTAGCAACTATGGACTCCATCTACTAAGCAGCACAGGCTGCTTTTGGCCCCTTGCAGTGCACAAATTAAAAAGCAGCACTCATACAACCTCTGCTTTTTAACATCTCCACTACCTCAGAGGTGGCATGGGTAAATTGCCCAGACTCATCTGACTGGTTGAACTTTATTGACAGGTTATGAAAGCAGGGGTGGGGCAGATGGGAACCTTGTATGTTTGTCATATAGTAAATGGGACTTATGTAGTATGGACTGAAGTTTTGGCTAAATAGTCTTACATTACTATATTTTTTAACTTCTCAGTAAATGAAAAAATACTGAACCAAAGTATTTTCACATCCAGCTCCCATGGGCGCCAAGCTGGATTTACCGCACAGCTATTGGCTAAGAGGTGAAAACGTCACCTCTTAGCAAAAAAAATTTAAGCCGTGGGCTGCTGTAGCAGCTAAGAACGGCGATCAATTGAAATAAATAAAGGAGCTTTCTACATGAAGTATCTTATACTTCATGAATGAAAGTCCCCTTTATTTGTTTAATAGTCAATCCTAGCGTATGTAAAATGCTAGGATTGACTTCTACTTTAACCCTTAACAACAGCCAACATACAGGATACTTCGGCTGTCATTTTCTTTGAAGGACTTAAATAACATGGCTATCCCCAAAAGTGGCAAGCCTGCGCTATAGCTCAATGCCTTTTAGGAGGGAATCATGTTATAATAGTGCGTCTTGCCGCTTTCTACAAGACCTGTGTTATCACGGGGCAAAGAAATCCTTATGGAAGTGCAAAGCACAAGGTACATCAGTGTGGTTAAGGTGTTAAATAGCAGGAACATCCCTTTGAAAGACGCACTATTCCCAAGGTAAAAAGAAGATAATTTCACAAGTGGCTACATAATACTGGCTAGATGTCTTAAGAATTTCACAAAAACTGAGAGAACTTTAGATAATTGGGTCCTATGTATCAATTCATTTGTTTACAGTTCTGCCATTTCATTTTATCTACACTAAATCTTCCTGGGAAGCTGCTTTCAGCTTCCAGTTTTCCCACAAATACACCTCTCAACTCTGTATTTGTCTCCTAAAATACTCTATACTAACTTACTATCATTTGTTATCCTGCCATGCTTTGTTATCTTGCCATAGTTTCATAAGGCATGGTTTGCTTTTTTGGGTTGGGGGGAACAATGATAATATTCTGAATCTAAATGAATGATGCCAGTTTTTCTTTATTATCCATACAGTTTGTCTATTAAATGTTAGAGTTGATCAAGTGTGATATCCTCTACAGGTCATAATAAGTTGTGATTAATAGTAGAACTTTTTATACAGGCATCATTTAACAGATAAACAATAGTGTAAGGAAGAAGTCTATTAGTCATACATGAATCATTATCTGATGAATATATTAAATGATTCATTATGTGGACTCAAGATTGATTGTGGTTTCAGAATTTGGAAATTAATTTTAGCAACTGCGCACTGCTGCCAGTGAATAGAGAGATAGCATGTGCTTAAATAAACAGATCAATAACATCATATATCTTCAGCCATATAAGTATATGATTGTGAAAAATAAACTATTTTTATTATGATATATCAAGGATTAATGATCCCCAAAATGAGTTTTCTATGGATTTAAAGAGAATCTAAAAATGTTATTTTGTGATAGAGAAAGAGCATAGAATTTTAAAAATGTTTCCTATTTACTCTATTTCTTTGCTTTGTTCCCATGGTATTCTTTGTTAAAGAGATACCTAGGTAGGCATCTAGAGCACTACATGACAGGAAATAGCACTGCCATCTAATGCTGTTACAAATAGATAACTTCCTGCCACAACTGCTACCATATAGTGCTCCAGACAAACATGCACGCTCCTGAGCTTACGTCACTGCTTTTTAACAAACAATACCAAGAGAACAAAGAGAATGTGATAGTAGAAGTCAATTAGAAAGTGGATAAAAATTGCATGCTCTATCTGAATCATTAAAAGAAAAAATAGATGGGTTTTATGTCCGTTTTAAACTTGGAAAACTTTTATATCTCATTAAAAAAACATATATAAAACTGAGGTTCATTGCTTGCTATATTTTCATACATTTATTTGTTGCTTCTCAGAAAGAAATGCAAAGAATGCCCCTTACTGAGTTTAATAGATTGTAGTTTTTGAATTCCACAAAGAAACCTGAAGACCCTGTGGATATCTCAGTAACAGCTCTTAGAATAAGCATTTTTTATTACTAGGCCATTGTTCACATTTTTGTTTAACTATAAGAGTGGCATTAAAATTATAATACAGCTTTTTATCTTTTGTGAAAAAGTAATCCCCAGGCATAGAATACATTTACCTTTTTTAATATCACTTGCTAAAATACACAAATAAAGGTTTCACTATCAGCCAATAAAACTAAATATTGCAATATGCAGCAGGAGTGTACATTTTAAAGGGACAGTCTACACCAGAATTCTTATTGTTTTAAAAGATAGATAATCCCTTAATTACCCATTTCCCAGTATTGCATAACTAACACAGTTATAATAATATACTTTTTACCTCTGTGATTATCTTGTATCTAAGCCTCTGCAAACTGCCCCTTTTTTCAGTTCTTTTGACAGACTTGCAGTCTAGCCAATCAGTGCCTGCTCCCAGATAACTTCTCGTGCACGAGCACAGTGTTATCTATATGAAATACGTGAACTAACACCCTCTAGTGGTGAAAAACTGTTAAAATGCAATCTGAAAGAGGTGGGCTTCAAGGTCTAAGAAATTAGCATATGAACCTCCTAGGTTAAGCTTTCAACTAAGAAGAACAAAGCAAAATTGGTGATAAAAGTAAATTGGAAAATTGTTTAAAATGACATACTCTATCTGAATCATGAAAGTTTATTTTGGCCTAGACTGTCTTATTACTTTATTACTGAAGTTTTGTTCTTTCAAATTTGTGATCACAATATATAAAGCACAAACATACACAAAATCCCAAATTTCCCCTTCCTGTTTAAGAAAGAGCATACAACTTTCAAATTTACTACTGAATCAAATTTGTTTCAATCTCTTAGTATCCTTTGTTGAGTAATAATGCACTACTGGGAGCTAGCTGCTAGTCATATTTTTGCAGCCACCAATCAGCAGCTACATCCCAGTAATACTGCTCCTAAGCCTATCTAGGTATGATTTTCAACAAAGGATACAAAGAGAACTAAGAAAATTAAATATAATTAAATTGGAGAGTTGTTTAAAATTTAATGTTTTATCTGAATTCTAAAAGAAAAAAAAATAGTTTAATGTCCCTTTAAGATATCAGATTAGTGGTTTGAATAATAAGCAGGTGCACTGGTTATGGATAACATATAATGATTGTCATTTTCAACCATTTTTGGGAAGCAGAACCTTTTTAAAAATAAAATATATAAACTTTTCTTTAAAACATAACTACCCTAAGGAGTTATAAGAGGTTAAAGTGAGGGGATGTGGGGTGTTAGGAAAAAAAGGCACTGAAAAGTGCCTTTACATAGCGGTCTATGGGGACTGTGTTTTAACTGTTATATATATATGTATATGCTTACATACATATATATTTATGTGTTAATATATGTATATACACATATAAACACATAAATATATATGTATATATTCATATACATATCTATTTAAACTTTGCTGCCCAACACTGCGTGACTTATCCTCTTCGCTGCGATAGGTTCTGTTCCAAAGCTCGAAATTCGACTTTGCGTTCGCATTGTGCTTAACCTCGAATACCAGCGCACATTTGCGTGTGCTTATTTTATGAGTGGAGTGCAAATATCGCACTTGCAAAAGCGCAATTTTGCTCTCCACTTGTAATCTAGCCCAAAGACGGAACAACAATTTAATGACTTATTTAATCTAAAGACACAACTTTAGGAAAAAAAGTTAAATATAATCCACAAAACTGCCTTGTACTGATGAAAAATAAGATAAGTAGAATAACATGGAAGTGCAGAGACTCTTCTAGCAGAAATGATAGCCAAAATAAAGCAAAACCTTCCAAAAACGAGATATTGGCATAAGAACAGGTTAAATTCTAGCCAAAATTTAAACAAAACCATGAATGTTAAAAAGATGAACAAATTTCTACTAAAATAAAACTGAAAGAGCAGAAATCTGATTTTCAAATAGCTGTCAGACAACCCCTTATCTAAACCATCCTGCAAAAATTGCAAAATCCATGGAATTCTTCTTCTAGAAGAAAAAACAAACAAACATTATCTATACACCAATAAAATAAAATAAAGGCCTTCCAGACCTTATGATACATCTTTCTAGTCACAGGCTTGTGGGCCTATATCAAAGTCTCAACAACAGAATCAGAGAAACCTCTCTGCCTGAGAACTAACTGTTCAATCTTCATGCCATTATGCTTAGAGAATCAAGATCCTGATGGAAAACTGGAACTTGAGACAGAAGATCTGTACACAGAGGAAAATACCAAGGAGGGCCACTAGATATATGAACCAGATATGCATTCCAGACCCTGAAAGCCAAACTGAAGCAATCAGGATTCTAATCTGATCTTGTAATCAATCTGGGAAGAAGAACCAGAGAAGAAAAAACATAACTCAGCCGAAAAGACCATGTAGCTACCAGCATATGGTATGCTGCCTCTCTAATGGTAACAGCATTAATATATAAAAAATTATCAAATGGTCCCATCCTCACAGATTACACATACTGTATGTATATTTACTATACATTACCTAGATCTACCAATCAAGAGCAAAGGATATGGTGATATATGACAATAATGAGTATTGGCTCACCCACTATGAGTATCGACGGTGGCAAATTATTCAGGGCATATTATCATTACCACATAACTGTTATTAAGAGACAAATCAGGTGGAAATATACACAGTGTTTGAACATGTTTGGAAAGATCAACATACATATTTTGAATGAAAAACATTAAATGAATCTCCCCTACAGTTTGGGGATACTTTGTGTATATAAATTAAACATTGCAGACATTGACACATCAAAAAAGAAGGGGTGCTATATGATAATACCGACTATGGCACCCTATTGGCGACGGTATGTTATACGGAGATAACAACACTGATATATGCATAATAATAACAAATCAACCACAGAGCTGCGCACCGACTGTACTGGCTAAAGGTATATGGCTAAAGGTATGGGGGAAAACACAATATTATCACATAAAATATTAATAAATTAATTACCCAACAATGAATTCAGCAATAAAATCAATAGTAAAATCAGCTCTAAAATAAACGCATTAATATAAATAGTGTAAATCAATAATTTTCCCCAAAATCCATAAACAATGTGTGATGGAGAGTACTGAAACCTTCAAAAGTCACGTTGTCTATGGCACTATAGACGGTTCTGACAATTGCAGTTATAGACTGAGAGCAGAGAGACAGTATTGATATAACCGTAAGCCAGACAAGTCATGCTGAGCAACAGGAGGACTGTGAATTTCATTTAAAGCATTTTTACATGTTTTTCTAGTAAGTGCAATTATTTGTGCGTGTTTTATATTAAAAGTACTTTACTTTGAATCAAGGTTGTGCTCTGGATTTCAGTTTGATGGATCATAATAAGATGCAAACTTGACTAGAAACGGATGAAAGTCGGTTCAGGATCAAGATTAGTAAGGATATCTTACTCAATCTTAAACATCATGTAATTCATATGATAACCTATCATAAGAGGGGTGTGTTAAAAGATAGGAGGGAGAAGTTTGTGTTTACCCCAATCGTGTGATACGGATTATCCAATCGATGACAATTAAATTTACAGATAGGCTAAAATAATAATACATTTCACTACACTCTGATTGGTTCAGATAAGACATTTTAAACATGACTGAGAGTTGATCAGGCTCACCTTTGAGAAAGCTATGGTTGAAATGTGCATCAGGCGTTTTTAGCCCCCCTATGCCTCTCCACATGTGTTATTGAATAGAGATTTTAATTTTTGCAGTGCTTGGAGGCTCGGACCCAACCAGTTTTTATATTTCAGTGTTGTTTGTTGTATGTGTTACTTATGAGTAAGGTACTTACTTATTTATATTATTATGAATTAAAGATCATTTTTAATTTTGTATTCTCAGTCAGATATATAGATTATTAAGTGAGTGCTTTGGTAAGGTGCTTATTTTTTCTTTCCAATTATAACTATCCATAAACTCCCCTGAAAATCTCTGGACCTCACATAGAATTTGAGAAGATTATTATTAGAGTTTTCAAGTAGTTTGATTTAGGTATTTAAATTGATAGAGAGTTACCCTTGCTAATGTAAACGTATAAACAAAGTCTCGATGTGAAAGAAAAAACATAACATAGTCCATTATTGGTCAATAAAGTAGATGGCATCTCTATTCATAACATTTGATTAGAGTGTCTGCAACTTTAAGTTCCAAAAGGGTTCTTATTTCTGCAGTTTCTAGTGTCTATTTCCACCTCTAAGTGGGATTATTGCCACATCTACAATCTGACATATTAGCTACATTTGAAAAGTGTACTCTGTAAAAATGATTAGCTACCGCGGAATCTTTGTTATACATTCTAATGTCCCTGATATGTTCATCAAATCTGGTTCAAACTTCACAGGTTTCTTGACCTATGTATTGGGCCTCACACAAGTTGTATGTCAAAAGATACACTGCACGTGTAGTGCTGCAATTTGCATAAAATTCAATAGCACAATTAGTTTTGTTCACACTAGATAAAAACCTGTAACCTTTTTTTTAATATGCGTACACATATTACAGGCTCGACACCCACCTAAATGTGCTCGTCTTGGCAAGCCAATTAGTCCTTCCAATTTCCTTGGACCTTTTTACCAGGCTGGGGGATAGAGTCCTTGCTAAAGTGCATATTTTTTTACATTCTTTCAATAAAGGTTTCACAACTTCATCACTTGCTAAAATGTGCAGATGTTTTTTTCAATATTTTAACTACCAGGTCAAATTGCTGTGTGTATTCAGTGGTAAAGAAAATATTCTCAGATGGTGCAATACTGTTATTATTTTTTATTAATTTTCAAGTTTAACTGATATGTTGTTTAGCTTCATCTCTACACACTTCCAACTCTCTTTCATTGCATTCTATACATAGGAGCCTTCTCTTTAACTCCAAGCATTGTTGTTCATATATGTTGTCACTTTGTGTATTTCATCTTAGACTTATGAATTGGCCTTTTGGAATTGCTTTTATCAAATGTTTTTGATGCTGTGACAATTGTTTCCTGCCCAGTAAATAATTCAAGACACTTGCTTCATAGCTAGGGATCTACGAGTTCCCCCCCTGATGAATGATGAAAGCCACTGCAAAAAAAAAGTCTGTCTGAAAATGAAAAAAAATACTTATTTTCAACAGATGTCAACTCTGAAGGGCTATGACATTATTTGGCAACCTCACCTCCAGAGGAAACCAAACCATTTGTGCCTTCAGAGACCCCTAGATGACCCCGAAACCTAAAAGACTTGCATCTGAAGTGATCACAGTCCAAATAGAATGAGCAAATGAAATTCCCTGCATTATAAGCTGATGATTCCACCACCCAGAAAGGGACTAACTTATCCTGTGATCTAGATAAATTGTTGAAGACAGCTGAGTATGACTCCTGCACCATTGCTGAAGCATACAAAGCTGAAGATGCATCAAGTAAAAATTAGCAAACTGAAAAGTATCCGATGCACCAATCATGAGATCTAATACCTGGAAAAGAGCAACTGAGAGAAAAAGATAGAGACTGAAGATTTTGACAAGCTAACACTAGCTTCAACATTCTTATATCTGTCAATGAGAGATTCATGGAAACTGAATCTATCTGAACTCTCAAAAAAACAATCCTTGTCTGTGGAACCAGAGACCTCTTTGGAAAAGAACAACAATAGTCTGTAAGTTAGAGATTCTGCTAAATGAAAAAAATAAAGCAGAACCAAGATATCGACCAGGCAATGTAAACCTGCAATACCCTGAGTTCTGATCACAGACAAAATGGTCACCAGAATCTTAATGAATATACTGGTAGAGCAACAAACTGAAAGTGTTTGCCTGGGAAGGCAAACCTTACAAATTAAAAATGTTGCCTGAATTGGAACATTTAGGTAAGCATCCTTCAAATCTAATGTGGACATAAATTAAACTTGCTGAACAAAAGGTAAAATAGTCCAAATCTTTTTTGAAAGTAGGAACTCTTACAAACTTGTCTAGAGCTATAATATCCAAACATTGGTCTGAAATTGTCTTCCTTCTTTAGAACAATAAAGAGATTTGAATAAAATCCCATCCCCTGTTCCAGCAAAGGAACAGGAACAACGCTTCTCATAGATTCTAGATCCGAAACTGATTGAAAAAGGCCTGAGACTTCACAGGGTTTTTTTGAACATTGGACAGAATTTAGATTTTGCTGAACAAAAGGTAAAATGTTTAGATTTAGATTTTTGTTTAGATTTTGCTGAACAAAAGGTAAAATGGTCCAAATAGTTTCTTTATTGAAAGTAGGAACTCTTACAAACTTGTCTAGAGCTATAATATCCAAACATTGGACTGAAATTGTCTTCCTTCTTTGGAACAATAAAGTGATTTGAATAAATCCCATCCCCTGTTCCAGCAAAGGAACAGGAACAACCCTTCCCATAGATTCTAGATTTGAAACTGACTGAAAAAGACCTGAGACTTCACAGGATTTTTTTGAACATTGGACAGAATAAACCTTCCTCTGGGTTCTGAAACCTATTTGATAACTCTGAGAAATTATACTTATAAGCCAGACAGACTTCCTAAACAGACTGAAAACCAAGCTTTCTGAAAAAAGCTGCAGCCTGCTCCCTACTAGAGCCTCTGGATTTGGGGGCCATACCATTGTTGAGATTTGAATAAAGGAGATGTTTTTTTGTACTGTTTAGATTTGTTTCGCATTGAACTAGGCTTGCAGGATGAGCCAAATGAACCTTGATTCTGAGAGGAGGAATAAGATATCTGTTCAATGTTCTTACCAAAAGAGTAAAAACAATTAGAAGCCTCTTATATTATTATTAGCCTTTGGACACCTGTCCTGAGAAAGAAAAGCTTCCTAGTCTCCAGTCACAGAAGAGATAATAGAATCCAAACCACAACCAAACAACATCTTTCCCTGAAAGAGAGAAATAAACACCTGGATAAAGAAACTATATATTAGCAGACTAAGACCTAGTTTTTATTGAAGTGGTAAATTGTGGAAACTGATAAGAAAAACATTTTTTATCGCCATTAAAGTCTATGGAGTTACTATCAGTTTCCACACTTTATCAATCTCAGTGGAAACTAGGCCTAAGACTTTAACCATAAAGTCCTTCTAGAAAGTACTGTCAAATACATATTCCTAGAACTAAAGTAAATGATGTCAATAGAAGCAACACAAATTAAATCATTAGAACATTTGAGCAATTCCAAAAGGCTAAAAAAACTTCACTAGCAGAATCATCAGAAAACTCCTTAGAAAAACTATTAAACCAAATGGAAGAAGCAGCCGTACCAGCAAAAAAAAAAAAAAAACTGCTGTCCTAAAAATATAACCTGCTTGCTGAAAACCCCTCCTATGGAAGGATTTTAGCTTCCAATCTAAAGGGTCTATAAAGGAAGAACAATCTTTCAAAGGGATCGAAGTACACTTGGCCAAGGTAGAAATTGCCCCATCAACTTTAGGAATACTTTCCCAAAGTTCAATTTTAGAAGCTGGGAAAGGATACATGTTCTTAAAAAATATGTAACCATATGATTATAGGATTTAGGATCCTTCACCTCTAAAGTAAACAAAATCTACTTCAAAAGTGAATGAATATGTTCGTCTTTAAACAGAAAAAGGTATGTCTATGATTCATAACCATAGAAAGACCTCTCATTGTCAGAAAAAAACTCCCCCTCTGAGGATTCAGTAAATTCATAAACAAAAACATTAGACTCACAGCCAGTAAAAGGTAAATTATGAACTGAACTTGTGTGCTTATTTGAAGGTGGCATAGCTGCCAACATATCATATACTGAAGAGCAAATGAAGCCCTTAACTCCAGGAGCAAAATCTTTAGATCTCCCCACTAAGGAACAAATAAAAAGAGCAGTATGAGAATAGTTAAAATGCATTAAAACATGTAAACATGTGTAGCATAAATATACTTGAGGTAATAGCTCAGTCTGCTTACAATAAACACATTTAATACTGATAGGAAAGTGTTCAGAGGGCTCAGCTTCTAAAGCAGGTTTAGGGGCAGAAACAAAAGACTCCATACAAAGTAGTTATGTGTATATAAAATAAAACCAAAAAGAGCTCTTGAAGAAAAGGAAAATACTTACCTACTCCAAAACCAGATCTTTAAAGAATTTACTAGGCCAAAACAGTTCTAATCCCACATGCAGGATAATGCACTATGATACAGAGGCATTACATCCAACCTACGGATAGTGAACGTAAGTCAAGAGGAAGCATGTGAATTATCTGACATTGAATAAAATGAGTGCCAAAAAATGACCTGTGCTCAAAAGCTCGAAGTGCGCTATCCAGAGACAACTGATGTGAAAAGACTCCAAGGTGCGCAATTTTATTGGCTATGAAGTTCAGCGAAGTAAGACCCCTGATGATAATGAGTCGATTGAAGTTGGGATCTGCTGACTCTATATATTTTACTAATCCTCCTACTGGTGTGTGGGTAGGATATCTGGTGAGGGATTAGAGAGCTACCCTCTTTAAGATCCATATCTAATTCTAACCTGCTTTTTTCTTCAAGCATATTGTAGCTTAATCTAGTACTATGGGGCCGATTTAACAAAGTCTGGCGGACATAATATGCTGCAGCATATCATGTCCGCCAGACATGGCTGAATGCGGACAGCATACGCTGTTGGAATTCAGCCGATCAGAGGTGGTGGTCCAGTTAAGGAGCAGCGGTCTTAAGACCTCTGCTTCTTAACTCCTGTTTCTGGCGAGTTGTCCCCATTCGGGGGCATAGTAAATTGGCTCCTTTCTCTCCATGACGCTTATTAGCCGATATATATGAGGACATTTCTCTATAGAGATATCCATAAAACTTACAGTGTCTGATACGTCTGGCGGTCCTCTTTAAGGGTCCCTTCAATACTGTGTTTTTATTAAAGGGACAGTCAAGTCCAAAAAAAACTTTCATGATTTAAATAAGGCATGTAATTTTAAACAACTTTCCAATTTATTTTTATCACCAATTTTGTTTTATTCTCTTGGTATTCTTAGTTGAAAGCTAAACCTAGGAGGTTCATATGCTAAATTCTTAGACCTTGAAGGCCGCAACTAATTTAAATGTATTTAGTTTTTCACCACTAGAGGGCATTAGTTCACGTGTTTCATGTAGATAACATCGAGCTCATGCACGTGAATTTACCATGGAGTCAGCTCCGATTTGCTAAAATGCAAGTCTGTTAAAAGAACTGAAATAAGGGGGCAGTCTGCTGAGGCTTAGATACAAGGTAATTACAGAGGTAAAACATGTATAATTATAACTATGTTGGTTATGCAAAACTGGGAAATTGGTAAATAAGGGATTATCTATCTTTTAAAACAACAAACATTCCGGTGTTGACTGTCCCTTTAATCCCTCTATATATTTTGTAGAGGTTGCATTTTAAACTTTATTTTGCAGTCACATTGGTATACTATAATTACTTTTGCCATTATTAATTTCAGTGCAGACTAACGCCTAGATTTAGAGTTTGGCATTAGCCGTCAAAAGCAGCATTAAGGGGTCCTAACGCTGCTTTTTACCGCCAGCTGGTATTTAGAGTCAGCCAGGAAAGGGTCTACCGCTCACTTTTATTCCGCGACTCAAGGCTACCGCAGATCCCCTAACGTCAATTGCGTATCCTATCTTTTCAATGGGATTTACCTAACGCTGGTATTTCGAGTCTTGAAAGAAGTGAGCGGTAGACCCTCTACCGACAAGACTCCTACCGCCAAAAAAAGTCAGTAGTTAAGAGCTTTATGGGCTAACGCCGGAACATAAAGCTATTAACTACTGTGCTATAAAGTACACTAACACCGATAAACTACCTATGTACCCCTAAACCGAGGCCCCCCAACATCGCAAACCCTCTAATAAATTTTTTTTAACCCCTAATCTGCCGACCGGACACCGCCGCCACCTACATTATAGCTATGAACCCCTAATCTGCTGCTCTAACGTCTCTGACACCTACATTATATTTATTTACCCCTAATCTGACCCTCCCAACATCACCGCTACTTAACTACAATTATTAACCCCTAATCTGCCGACCGGACATCGCCGCCACTATAATAAATGTATTAACCCCTAAACCGCCACACTCTCGCCTCGTAAGCACTATAATAAATTGTATTAACCCCTAATATGCCATCCCTAACATCGCCGCCACCTACCTACAATTATTAAACCCTAATCTGCCGCCTCCAACGTCGCCGCTACTATAATAAAGTTATTAACCCCTAAACCTAAGTCAAACCTTAACCCTAACACCTCCCTAACATAAATATAATTTAAATAAAACTAAATAATATTCCTATAATTAAATAAATGAATCCTATTTAAAAACTAAATACTTACCTATAATATAAACCCTAATATAGCTACAATATAACTAATAATTATATTGTATCTATTTTAGGATTTATATTTATTTTACAGGCAATTTTGTATTTATTTTAACTAGGTACAATAGCTATTAACCCCTTAATGACTACAGCACTTTTCTATTTTCTGTCCGTTTGGAACCAAGGCTATTTTTACATTTCTGCGGTGTTTGTGTTTAGCTGTAATTTTCCTCTTACTCATTTACTGTACCTACACATATTATATACCGTTTTTCTCGCCATTAAATGGAATTTCTAAAGATACCATTATTTTCATCATATCTTATAATTTACTATAAAAAAAATGATAAAATATGAGGAAAAATGGAAAAAAACACACTTTTTCTAACTTTGACCCCCAAAATCTGTTACATATCTAAAACCACCAAAAAACACCCATGCTAAATAGTTTCTAAATTTTGTCCCGAGTTTAGAAATACCCAATGTTTACATGTTCTTTGCTTTTTTTGCAAGTTATAGGGCCATAAATACAAGTAGCACTTTGCTATTTCCAAACCATTTTTTTCCAAAATTAGCGCTAGTTACATTAGAACACTAATATCTTTCAGGAATCCCTGAATATCCCTTGACATGTATATATTTTTTTTTAGTAGACATCCCAAAGTATTGATCTAGGCCAATTTTGGTATATTTCATACCACCATTTCACCGCCAAATGCGATCAAATACAAAAAATCGCTCACTTTTTCACAAATTTTTTCACAAACTTTCGATTCCTCACTGAAATTATTTACAAACAACTTGTGCAATTATGGCATAAATGGTTGTAAATTCTTCTCTGGGATCCCCTTTGTTCAGAAATAGCAGACATATATGGCTTTGGCGTTGCTTTTTGGTAATTAGAAGGCCGCTAAATGCCACTGTGCACCACAAGTGTATTATGCCCAGCAGTTAAGGGGTTAATTAGGGAGCTTTTAGGGAGCTTGTAGGGTTAATTTTAGCTTTAGTGTAGTGTAGTAGACAACCCCAAGTATTGATCTAGGCACATTTTGGTATATTTCATGCCACCATTTCACCGCCAAATGCGATCAAATTAAAAAAAACGTAAAATTTTTCACAATTTTAGGTTTCTCACTGAAATCATTTACAAACAGCTTGTGCAATTATGGCACAAATGGTTGTAAATGCTTGTCTGGGATCCCCTTTGTTGAGAAATAGCAGACATATATGACTTTGGCGTTGCTTTCTGGTAATTAGAAGGCCGCTAAATCCTGCTGTGCCTCACACGTGTATTATGGCTAGCAGTGAAGGGGTTAATTAGGGAGTTTGTAGGGAGCTTGCAGGGTTAATTTTAGCTTTAGTGTAGAGATCAGCCTCCCATCTGACACATCCCACCCCCTGATCCGTCCCAAACAGCTCCCTTCCCTCCCCCACCCCACAATTGTCCCCGCCATCTTAAGTACTGGCAGAAAGTCTGCCAGTACTAAAATAAAAGGGTTTTAAAAAATAAAATAAAAATGTTGTTTTAGCATATTTACATATGCTACTGTGTAGGATCCCCCCCTTAGCCCCCAACCTCCCTGATCCCCCCCAAAACTGCTCTCTAACCCTCCCCTCTGCCTTATTGGGGGCCATCTTGGGTACTGGCAGCTGTCTGCCAGTACCCAGTTTGCAATAAAAAGTGCTTTTTTTTGTTTGTTTGTTTTTTTCTGTAGTGTAGCTTCCCCCCCCCCACACACAGACAAACCCCCACCACCTTGCTGATCGTTTTTTTTTTTTTACATTTTGACATTTTTTTAATATTTTTTATTTCAGCCATCGATGGCCCTGTTGAAGTGAAGGGGGGCGGGATCGGGGCGGGGGTGGCTGGGCGCGCGCACGGGTGCGCAGGCGTGCACGCGCCCGCTCCCACCCTCCCGTGTACGCCTGCGCACCCGTGCGCGCGCCCAGCCACCCCCGCCCACGATCCCGCCCCCCTTCACATCAACAGGGCCATCGATGGCCGCCACCTGCCTCCCGGTCCGGCTCCCACCCACCAACGCAGTAAGCCACCGATCTCTGGTGCAGAGAGGGCCACAGAGTGGCTCTCTCTGCACCGGATGGCTTAAAAAGGTTATTGCAGGATGCCTCCATATCAAGGCATCACTGCAATAACCGGAAAGCATCTGGAAGCGAGTAGGATCGCTTCCAGCTGCTTTCCACACTGAGGACGTGCAGGGTACGTTCTCAGGCGTTAACTGCCTTTTTTCTGAGGACGTACCCTGCACGTCCTCAGTCGTTAAGGGGTTAAATAGTTAATAACTATTTAAAAGCTACCTAGTTAAAATAATTACAAAATTACCTGTGAAATAAATCCTAACCTAAGTTACAATTAAACCTAACACTACACTATCATTAAATTAATTAAATAAATTAACTACAATTACCTACAATTAAATTTAATTAAATAAACTAAACTTTAGTACAACCCCCCCCCCCCCACTAATTTAGAGATAATAAAAAAATAATTACAAGAAGTTTAAACTAATTACACCTAATCTAAGCCCCCTAATAAAATAAAAAAGTCCCCCAAAATAATAAAATGCCCTACCCTATTCTAAATTACAAAAGTAATCAGCTCTTTTACCAGCCCTTAAAAGGGCTTTTTGCGGGGCATTGCCCCAAAGTAATCAGCTCTTTTAGCTGTAAAAAAAAAATACAACCCCCCCAACATTAAAACCCACCACACACATAACCCTACTCTAACCCACCCAATCCACCCTTAAAAAAACCTAACACTAACCCCCTGAAGATCTCCATACCTTGATTCATCTTCACCCAACCGGGCTGAAATCTTCATCCAAGGTGCAAGAAGAGGTCCTTCATCCGGTAGAAGTCTTCATCCAGTCGGAGTCTTCAATTTTCATCCATCCGGAGCAGAGCGGAGCCATCTTCCAAGGAGCTGACGCGGAGCCATCCTCTTCATCCGGAGACTTCTTACACAATGACGGTACCTTTAATTGACGTCATCCAAGATGGCGTCCCTTCATTTCCGATTGGCTGATAGGATTCTATCAGCCAATCGGAATTACGGTAGGAAAAATCTGATTGGCTGATTCAATCAGCCAATCAGATTGAAGTTCAATCCGATTGGCTGATCCAATCAGCCAATCGGATTGAGCTCGCATTCTATTGGCTGTTCCAATCAGCCAATAGAATGCAAGCTCAATTTGATTGGCCGGATGAAGGACCTCTTCTGCGCACCTTGGATGAAGATTTCGGCCCGGTTGGGTGAAGACGACTCAAGGTAGGGAGATCTTCAGGGTTTTTTTTTTTAAGGGGATTTGGGTGGGTTAGAGTAGGGGTATGTGGGTGGTGGGTTTTAATGTTGGGGGGGTTGTATTTTTTTTTACAGGTAAAAGAGCTGATTACTTTGGGGCAATGCCCCGCAAAAAGCCCTTTTAAGGGCTGGTAAAAGAGCTGATTACTTTTGTAATTTAGAATAGGGTAGGGCATTTTATTATTTTGGGGGGCTTTTTTATTGTATTAGGGGGCTTAGATTAGGTGTAATTAGTTTAAACTTCTTGTAATTTTTTGTATTTTATGTAATTTAGTGGGGGTTTTTTGTATTATAGATTAGTTTATTTAATTGTATTTTAGTTTAGCTAATTGTAGTTAATGTATTTAATTAATTTATTGATAGTGTAGTGTTAGGTGTATTTGTAACTTAGGTTAGGATTTATTTAACAGGTAATGTTGTACTTATTTTAACTAGGTAGCTATTAAATAGTTATTAACTATTTAATAGCTATTGTACCTAGTTAAAATAAATACAAAGTTACCTGTAAAATAAATATAAATCCTAAAATAGCTACAATGTAACTATTAGTTATATTGTAGCTATATTAGGGTTTATTTTATAGGTAAGTATTTAGTTTTAAATAGGATTCATTTATTTAATTATAGGAATATTATTTAGTTTTATTTAAATTATATTTATGTTAGGGAGGTGTTAGGGTTAAGGTTTAACTTAGGTTTAGGGGTTAATAACTTTATTATAATTTATTTAATGATAGTAAATTTATTTAGTTTAATTAAAATTATATTTAAGTTAGGGGGGTCTTAGGGTTAGGGTTAGACTTAGATTTAGTGGTTAATAACTTTATTATAGTAGCGGCGACGTTGTGGGCGGGAGATTAGGGGTTAATAATTGTAGGTAGGTAGCGGCGATGTTAGGGAGGGCAGATTAGGGGTTAATACAATTTATTATAGTGTTTGCGAGGCCGGAGTGCGGCGGTTTAGGGGTTAATACATTTATTATAGTGGCGGCGATGTCTGGTCGGCAGATTAGAGGTTAATAAGTGTAGGTAGGTGGTGGCGACATTGGGGGGGCAGATTAGGGGGTAATAAATATAATGTAGGTGTCAGCGATGTTAGGGGCAGTAGATTAAGGGTTCATAGCTATAATGTAGGTGGCGGCGGTGTCCGGAGCGGCAGATTAGGGGTTAATAAAATAATGTAGGTGTCAGCGATAGCGGGGGTGGCAAATTAGGGTAAGTTAGGGGTGTTTAGACTCAGGGTTCATGTTAGGGTGTTAGGTGTAGACTTAGAGAGTGTTTCCCCATAGGAAACAATGGGGCTGCTTTAGGAGCTGAACGCTGCTTTTTTGCAGGTGTTAGGGTTTTTTTCAGCCAGCTCGGCCCCATTGTTTCCTATGGGGATATCGTGCACGAGCACGTTTTTCCATCTTACTGCTACCGATGCTCAACGCTCCCTTTTCTGAGCCTAACGCAGCCATTCAGAAAACTCTAAATACCAGCGTTGTCTTAAAGGGACACTAAACCAAAATTTTCTCTTTCATGATTCAGATAGAGAATACAATTTAAAACAACTTTCTGATATACTTCTGTTATCTAATTTGCTTAATTCTCTTGATATTCCTTCCTGAAAAGCATATCTAGATAGGCTCAGTAGATTCTGATTGGTGGCTGCACATATTTGCCTCATGTGATTGGCTCACCCATGTGCTTTGCTATTTCTTTAACAAAGGATATCTAAATATTGAAGCAAATTAGATAATAGAAGTAAATTGGAATTTTGTTTAAAATTGTATTCTCTGTCTGAATCATGAAAGAAACATTTTGGGTTTAATGTCCCTTTAAAGGTGCGCTGGAAAAAAAAAAGCAGCGCTAGCACCGCGGGTCTTTACCGACAAAACTCTAAATCTAGGCCTAAGTTTTTCCAAACACACCTCACCATCTGGTCATAATAACCTGGGTTGGGGTTTTTCATATAGTCACATTTTATAGTTCAGCTACTTATTCTGCATGGAAATGTTTTCTATATTTATGGGGGGCTATATTATATTTTTTAAAGTACTATACGTCTCCCTATGAAATTTATATATTCAAAGAAACTAGTGGCTATCTCATAGATACATTCTAATTGTGAATATGACCACCATGAAATGTTCCGTTATATTGCCTACTCATTTGATAGCTTAGCTTAGACCCAGTTGAGCCTATTGTTAACAATATGTTGCGCTCCTCCTTCCAGTCTCATTTATACATATGCGTAAGAAGCCAGTAAATAGATTACACTTGTAGGGCTAAGATCTATTGAGAGGTATAATACTGTTCCCCTGTCATAGTGTCACAGATACTCATGTTATTCTTGTTATTTGAAACTATTACAAGGGTTAGGCCATCCCTAAGTTACTAAGAGAGATCTTAAACACATTTTCTACACCTCGAGAGATCTGATACCCCATTTTAAAATTGCTTTTCTATACTAATTAACTGTCTTCCTCACTAGACTATTTCATACACTCTCTTATATATGTGAGAGAATGTTCAACTCAGATTAGCTATTGGTCTAAACATTATGTGTCAATACTACTCTACTATTTCACTATATTCCTTTAGTAGTTCTGTTATTGATTAGTAGTTGCTTAAACCATGTCTTTTTCAGTTGATAGAGTTCCTCTCCCTTGATATACAATTTGTGTTAGGTCCAAGACTGACCTCTTGAGCCATGTGAGGAGTTTGTAATAGAAAAAAAGGTTTCATTTACTGTATATTTGTTCATTGTTATAACTCATTGTTGTGCCTTTTATAGTAATCAGACAACACAGTGTCTCACATATAGCTCACATTTCACAATAAATGTTCTCTTTTTATTGTTTTGCATTATACTGAATATACCTTGTACATTTGATGTCACTGTAGAAAGACTTATACTGTGTGTTGTTATTGCTCAAACCTTCAATTAAAGATTACAAATAAAATACAAATCTACATCGTGAAACACAATGCGCAAAACGCATATTTTACATTCCTATGTTCTTCACATAGAAAATAAAGTACTTTTTATTATTAAATATATATTTCTATAAATAAAGTATGTGATACTGGGTATGCTAATAAATATATTCATTGTGCATTGCACAGAATAAGGTGTACTTCACAACAAAATAAGTTTACCCTAAGAGAAAATTAAACAAACCTCAACCAGTTAGATCGAATACCCAACATAATTGCCACTGGCAGAAGTTGAGAGGAATACTTGAGAAGTTATGGTACCTGTTAAAATTGGATGCCAGTATTTCCAGATACATCACTGAAACCCTTTCTATAACAGCATGGACAGCACATAGCCTACAAGATTAATTGGTAAAGAGTGAATTTTGGCAAGCTCTAAGAGTGAGACATGGTTATATAAGAACCATATCTCTCTGGCTGTGCCCCCTTTGGAAAATATGTTTACTGCCCTCATGTTGATAAAGCCAGTCATAGTATAGTTAACAGTATCTAAAGGTTCGGGATTAGACAGGCAATCTACTGTAAAATGAAAGGAGTGATGTATTTGCTATACTGTGATTGTCCGAAATTCTATTTTGGTGAAAAGTTATAGATTCATGAACACAGGATGTAAAGGATGGTGATGAATCAAGTGGAGTCACCTGTCAGTTCAAAGAATGGCATAATTGTAATGTAAATAGTTTCACCATTGTTGGAATTAAACACTTTTCTGGATGGATAAGTGGTAGAGATTTAGAAAAATAACTGCTACAGCAGGAAATGTGGTGGATTTTAACCGTGAATACCTTGACCTCATTTGGGTTAAATGAAAAAGTTGAGTATTTATATTTCCTGTAGCTGTGTATGTATCTATCTCCAGCACTTCTAAAGTAACTGTTTGACTCAGAGATACACCATATGGAATGGTGCAATAAATAATTTGTTAAATACCACTTAGTGTGTGGCATGGACATTTGTTGGGTGTGTTGATTTTCTCCAACATAGGTGTGTCCGGTCCACGGCGTCATCCTTACTTGTGGGATATTCTCCTCCCCAACAGGAAATGGCAAAGAGCCCAGCAAAGCTGGTCACATGATCCCTCCTAGGCTCCGCCTACCCCAGTCATTCTCTTTGCCGTTGTACAGGCAACATCTCCACGGAGATGGCTTAGAGTTTTTTAGTGTTTAACTGTAGTTTTTATTATTCAATCAAGAGTTTGTTATTTTGAAATAGTGCTGGTATGTACTATTTACTCAGAAACAGAAAAGAGATGAAGATTTCTGTTTGTATGAGGAAAATGATTTTAGCAACCGTAACTAAAATCCATGGCTGTTCCACACAGGACTGTTGAGAGCAATTAACTTCAGTTGGGGGAACAGTATGCAGTCTCTTGCTGCTTGAGGTATGACACATTCTAACAAGACGATGTAATGCTGGAAGCTGTCATTTTCCCTATGGGATCCGGTAAGCCATGTTTATTACGATCGTAAATAAGGGCTTCACAAGGGCTTATTAAGACAGTAGACTTTTTTTGGGCTAAATCGATTCATTATTAACACATATTTAGCCTTGAGGAATCATTTTATCTGGGTATTTTGATATAATAATATCGGCAGGCACTGTATTAGACACCTTATACTGAAGAGCATGGCAACGCTGATACTAATATCTCTGAAGGGCCCCTAACCCAGTCTGATGGGGCCAGGGAAGTTTTGTCTGAGGGAGAAATTACTGATTCAGGGAACATTTCTCAACAGGCTGAACCTGATGTGATTGCATTTAAATTTAAGTTGGAACATCTCCGCATTCTGCTTAAGGAGGTATTATCCACTCTGGATGATTGTGACAAGTTGGTCATCCCAGAGAAACTATGTAAAATGGACAAGTTCCTAGAGGTGCCGGGGCTCCCAGAAGCTTTTCCTATACCCAAGCGGGTGGCGGACATTGTTAATAAAGAATGGGAAAGGCCCGGTATTCCTTTCGTTCCTCCCCCCATATTTAAAAAATTATTTCCTTTGGTCGACCCTAGAAAGGACTTATGGCAGACAGTCCCCAAGGTCGAGGGGGCGGTTTCCACTTTAAACAAACGCACCACTATACCCATAGAGGATAGTTGTGCTTTCAAAGATCCTATGGATAAAAAATTAGAAGGTGTTC
The DNA here is from genome assembly GCF_027579735.1 of Bombina bombina. Classification (NCBI taxonomy): domain Eukaryota; kingdom Metazoa; phylum Chordata; class Amphibia; order Anura; family Bombinatoridae; genus Bombina; species Bombina bombina. The sequence continues at coordinate 305,590,009 of NC_069504.1, read as the reverse complement.
AGCAGGGTTAGCTTCTACAACCAATTGCATGCATTGTCCCTGTCGCTACAGCCGCATGTTTCTGGTTCGATGAGCTGATAAAGGCGGTCGATAGTGATTCTCCTCCTTATGAGGAGATTATGGACAGAATCAATGCTCTCAAATTGGCTAATTCTTTCACCCTAGACGCCACTTTGCAATTGGCTAGGTTAGCGGCTAAGAATTCTGGGTTTGCTATTGTGGCGCGCAGAGCGCTTTGGTTGAAATCTTGGTCGGCTGATGCGTCTTCCAAGAACAAGCTACTTAACATTCCTTTCAAGGGGAAAACGCTGTTTGGCCCTGACTTGAAAGAGATTATCTCTGATATCACTGGGGGTAAGGGCCACGCCCTTCCTCAGGATCGGCCTTTCAAGGCAAAAAATAAACCTAATTTTCGTCCCTTTCGTAGAAACGGACCAGCCCGAGGTGCTACGTCCTCTAAGCAAGAGGGTAATACTTCTCAAGCCAAGCCAGCTTGGAGACCAATGCAAGGCTGGAACAAGGGAAAGCAGGCCAAGAAACCTGCCACTGCTACCAAGACTGCATGAAATGTTGGCCCCCGATCCGGGACCGGATCTGGTGGGGGGCAGACTCTCTCTCTTCGTTCAGGCTTGGGCAAGAGATGTTCTGGATCCTTGGGCGCTAGAAATAGTCTCCCAAGGTTATCTTCTGGAATTCAAGGGACTTCCCCCAAGGGGGAGGTTCCACAGGTCTCAGTTGTCTTTAGACCACATAAAAAGACAGGCATTCTTACATTGTGTAGAAGACCTGTTAAAAATGGGAGTGATTCATCCTGTTCCATTAAGAGAACAAGGGATGGGGTTCTACTCCAATCTGTTCATAGTTCCCATAAAAGAGGGAACGTTCAGACCAATCTTAGATCTCAAGATCTTAAACAAGTTTCTCAAGGTTCCATCGTTCAAGATGGAAACCATTCAAACTATTCTTCCTTCCATCCAGGAAGGTCAATTCATGACCACGGTGGATTTAAAGGATGCGTATCTACATATTCCTATCCACAAGGAACATCATCGGTTCCTAAGGTTCGCATTCCTGGACAAGCATTACCAGTTCGTGGCGCTTCCTTTCGGATTAGCCACTGCTCCAAGGATTTTCACAAAGGTACTAGGGTCCCTTCTAGCTGTGCTAAGACCAAGGGGAATTGCTGTAGTACCTTACTTGGACGACATTCTGATATCAAGCGTCGTCCCTTCCTCAAGCAAAGGCTCACACGGACATCGTCCTGGCCTTTCTCAGATCTCACGGATGGAAAGTGAACGTGGAAAAGAGTTCTCTATCTCCGTCAACAAGGGTTCCCTTCTTGGGAACAATAATAGACTCCTTAGAAATGAGGATATTTCTGACAGAGGCCAGAAAAACAAAGCTTCTAGACTCTTGTCGGATACTTCATTCCGTTCCTCTTCCTTCCATAGCTCAGTGCATGGAAGTGATCGGGTTGATGGTAGCGGCAATGGACATAGTTCCTTTTGCGCGCATTCATCTAAGACCATTACAACTGTGCATGCTCAGTCAGTGGAATGGGGATTATACAGACTTGTCTCCGAAGATACAAGTAAATCTGAGGACCAGAGACTCACTCCGTTGGTGGCTGTCCCTGGACAACCTGTCACAAGGGATGACATTCCGCAGACCAGAGTGGGTCATTGTCACGACCGACGCCAGTCTGATGGGCTGGGGCGCGGTCTGGGGAGCCCTGAAAGCTCAGGGTCTTTGGTCTCAGGAAGAATCTCTTCTACCGATAAATATTCTGGAACTGAGAGCGATATTCAATACTCTCAAGGCTTGGTCTCAGCTAGCGAGGGCCAAGTTCATACGGTTTCAATCAGACAACATGACAACTGTTGCGTACATCAACCATCAGGGGGGAACAAGGAGTTCTCTAGCGATGGAAGAAGTGACCAAAATCATTCTATGGGCGGAGTCTCACTCCTGCCACCTGTCCGCTATCCACATCCCAGGAGTGGAAAATTGGGAAGCGGATTTTCTGAGTCGTCAGACATTGCATCCGGGGGAGTGGGAACTCCATCCGGATATCTTTGCCCAAGTCACTCAGCTGTGGGGCATTCCAGACATGGATCTGATGGCCTCTCGTCAGAACTTCAAAGTTCCTTGCTACGGGTCCAGATCCAGGGATCCCAAGGCGGCTCTAGTGGATGCACTAGTAGCACCTTGGACCTTCAAACTAGCTTATGTGTTCCCGCCGTTTCCTCTCATCCACAGGCTGGTAGCCAGGATCAATCAGGAGAGGGCATCGGTGATCTTGATAGCTCCTGCGTGGCCACGCAGGACTTGGTATGCAGATCTGGTGAATATGTCATCGGCTCCACCTTGGAAGCTACCTTTGAGACGAGACCTTCTTGTTCAGGGTCCGTTCGAACATCCGAACCTGGTTTCACTCCAGCTGACTGCTTGGAGATTGAACGCTTGATCTTATCGAAGCGAGGGTTCTCAGATTCTGTTATCAATACTCTTGTTCAGGCCAGAAAGCCTGTAACTAGAAAAATTTACCACAAAATTTGGAAAAAATATATCTGTTGGTGTGAATCTAAAGGATTCCCTTGGGACAAGGTTAAGATTCCTAAGATTCTATCCTTCCTTCAAGAAGGATTGGAAAAAGGATTATCTGCAAGTTCCCTGAAGGGACAGATTTCTGCCTTGTCTGTGTTACTTCACAAAAAGCTGGCAGCTGTGCCAGATGTTCAAGCCTTTGTTCAGGCTCTGGTTAGAATTAAGCCTGTTTACAAACCTTTGACTCCTCCTTGGAGTCTCAATTTAGTTCTTTCAGTTCTTCAGGGGGTTCCGTTTGAACCCTTACATTCCGTTGATATTAAGTTATTATCTTGGAAAGTTTTGTTTTTAGTTGCAATCTCTTCTGCTAGAAGAGTTTCAGAATTATCTGCTCTGCAGTGTTCTCCTCCTTATCTGGTGTTCCATGCAGATAAGGTGGTTTTACGTACTAAACCTGGTTTTCTTCCAAAAGTTGTTTCTAACAAAAACATTAACCAGGAGATTATCGTACCTTCTCTGTGTCCGAAACCAGTTTCAAAGAAGGAACGTTTGTTGCACAATTTGGATGTTGTTCGCGCTCTAAAATTCTATTTAGATGCTACAAAGGATTTTAGACAAACATCTTCCTTGTTTGTTGTTTATTCTGGTAAAAGGAGAGGTCAAAAAGCAACTTCTACCTCTCTCTCTTTTTGGATTAAAAGCATCATCAGATTGGCTTACGAGACTGCCGGACGGCAGCCTCCCGAAAGAATCACAGCTCATTCCACTAGGGCTGTGGCTTCCACATGGGCCTTCAAGAACGAGGCTTCTGTTGATCAGATATGTAGGGCAGCGACTTGGTCTTCACTGCACACTTTTACCAAATTTTACAAGTTTGATACTTTTGCTTCTTCTGAGGCTATTTTTGGGAGAAAGGTTTTGCAAGCCGTGGTGCCTTCCATTTAGGTGACCTGATTTGCTCCCTCCCTTCATCCGTGTCCTAAAGCTTTGGTATTGGTTCCCACAAGTAAGGATGACGCCGTGGACCGGACACACCTATGTTGGAGAAAACAGAATTTATGTTTACCTGATAAATTACTTTCTCCAACGGTGTGTCCGGTCCACGGCCCGCCCTGGTTTTTTTAATCAGGTCTGATAATTTATTTTCTTTAACTACAGTCACCACGGTATCATATGGTTTCTCCTATGCAAATATTCCTCCTTAACGTCGGTCGAATGACTGGGGTAGGCGGAGCCTAGGAGGGATCATGTGACCAGCTTTGCTGGGCTCTTTGCCATTTCCTGTTGGGGAGGAGAATATCCCACAAGTAAGGATGACGCCGTGGACCGGACACACCGTTGGAGAAAGTAATTTATCAGGTAAACATAAATTCTGTTTTTACTCACCTACTTTCTTTCTTTTGCATTTAATATGACTGCCTTGTGGCCGCCTGCACCTTGTTGTGTCTTACTTTTTGGCACGGGTGAAAACTACAGGGGGTGCAGAGGTTGCAATTTTTTTTTTAAGCTGGGGCCCAGCTTAAAAAAAAAAAAAAATATATATATATATATATATATATATATATTTTTTTTACAATAAAAAACATTGACCTGCCACTGCCTGCACTGATATCATGTGAGTGTGACATGATGCTTCATTAGTGTCTCTGACTACAGGGGTTAGTGTTTCTGTTTTACCCATTGGTGTTTATGTGTTTATGTGTGTGTGTGTGTATATGTATGTATGTGACTGTGTGTGTATTTATGCATGTATGTGTGTGTGTGTATGTTTGTGTTACCAGCAAGCAAATTACAGACCTTGTTACTACAGCATGGGGGGGTTAACAGTGTCAGTCTATACAGTACCACTATATACAGTATGGGAGGCTGGACCATGCCACAGACTACTGTGGTCACTTTATAAAGTACTGGGGTGGGTAGGGTCAGGCCAGCCATCTCACCGACAGATTACAGACTTTGTCACTGACTCCCTATATACAGTAATGGTGGGTTAAACAGTGCTACTATATACAGTAATAGGGGATCAGACCATCTCACAGACTGTGGGCACAGGGTACCTCCTTTTGCAGACATATAATTTGATTCACATTTTTTTCTGTGTTAAATGTAAGAAAAGAAAAAAAATATGTATCAAATTCAATTTTTTTTTTGGGGGGGGGTGGATGGGGGGTCCCTTCTTAGATTCTTGCACCTGGGCCCTGTGGTTTCTAGTTACGCCTCTGCTTTTTGGATTATAAGTATTGGATCAGCACCATCAACCCTTATTTTTGTTTTTTTAACTTCCCTTACATATGTTAAAAATAAAAGATTTAAACTGAAAAACTATTGATTTTAATTTAGTGAAACGTAGTGCATAGCTTTGATCCAATATAGTGCATTTTATTAAAATATTTGACCCTATAGCCTTTTACCAGATTGGTGATGCTTTTAATTTGCATTGCTTAGTGAGACAAGTAGCCTTGCAGTTGTTTCAAACAATGGCTTAGATTCTTAGATGTTTGTGAGGTTGCTAAGGGCCTTGTTGAATAGGAGAAATTAATTGAGCACCTCTTCACTTATCTTTTTCAGTATATAAAGTTGGGCGTGGTAAACAATATACGATATCTTGCACATCCATTGAGCAGTGGCAGTTCTAGAACCTAAATCTATCTAGCACAGTCCTTAGTGAAGACCAGCAAAGGATACTTTCTAAAGGACTCAGTTATGCTCCCTCAAATGACTTTGATCTCTTTGACACTCTGCTAGACCTCAATAAATTTATAAGAAAGATCACACTAAGAAAGCATTTTTTCAATGAAGTAGATACTGTTGTTGATGATAATGATGTTATGGATGTATCAAATGTAAATAGAGATATACCTATAGACCTTGAGAAACTTAGTTTTAAAGAACTATGCGATATAACTAATCTAGCCTCACTAAATAGTGACAGTGTGAGATTTAATGAAGAAAACCATATCATCCCTAGAAGTAGGTTGAATATAACTGACAAAACATTTTATCCATCACAATCTAGGGGAGATACCATAGATCTCTTTCATAGCATAGTGGAACAAGAAATAACTAGGCTAAACAACAAAGAAACCCAGAAACTAAGGAAGTCAGATAACCTAACAAATAAAGAATGGAAAGCCCTAAGGGAATTACAAAAAAATGAGAACATAGTGATCTCCAACTCCGATAAAGGGGGTATGATAGTAGTAGTTGATAGAATGGCTTATACTAATGAAGCATATAAACAGCTTAGTGATAAAAACACTTACAAAAGGTTGACATTTAATCCGACCCTAAAGTTTATAAGTGAATTGGAAAAATTACTGGTTGAAGGCAAAAAATTGGGAATCCTTAATGAAAAGACAGCAGAACATTTATTAACAAGATACCCAGTGGTTTCAACATTTAAGCACATACCCAAAATGCACAAGGACCCCCTTAGCCCCCCGGGGAGACCTATAATTTCCACTATAGGTACACTGGGAGAGCGCTTGGGGGAATGGATCGATGGTTTCCTCCAGCCAATTGTGAGGAATATGCCCGGATATTTGAGAGACACCAAACAACTTCTTAGAAAATTAGAAGAGTTTGCTTGGAAAGATACGTATCTATTACTTACTATAGATGTGGTGTCTCTCTATTCGTGCATTCCACACCAACAAGGCCTCCTGGCGCTGGAGGAGATCCTCAAGCTATATACAGAATACAATATAGCCTTCATTAGCTATCTGGTTGATGCAGTTAAATTCCAATTAACACACAACTATTTTGTATTTGAAAATAACATTTATTTGCAAAATAGAGGAACCGCAATGGGGGCGAAATTTGCCCCCTCATATGCGAACATTTATCTTGGATATTTTGAGATTTTCAAGATATTTGGGGAACTAAATGACTACAAAGATAATGTTCTATTTTACACGAGATTTATCGACGATATCCTTGTAGTATGGCAAGGTGATATCAAACAGCTAGAGAACTTTGTCAAGATTCTCAATGACAACAGCATGAATTTAAAATTTACATACACTTGGCACAGAGACAGTATCACTTTTCTTGATGTACAGATAAAAATAGATACCATTAACAATGTTTTATATACAGAAACATACAGAAAAGATATTTCAGGCAATACCATTCTGCGATCAGACTCTCACCATCCTACACATCTAAAAAGAGCAATCCCAAAGGGACAATTTATGAGATTGCGCAGAAATTGTAGCAATCTCAGGGACTATAACACCCATGCAGAAGATCTAAAAAATAGACTACTTAAGAGAGGATATAAAGAGAAAGCCCTTATAGAAACCATTGAACTAGTTAGATCAATGGATAGGGCTGAACTACTCAGTGATAAACAAAGAGAAGGAAGAGTCAATAATAATCAACTTGTCTTTTCAACAAAATACAGTAACCAGTACCATAAAATTTGTAAAATTGTAGAAAGGTACCTTCCCATGCTAAGTAAAGAACCATCATTAACAAACATAACAACAGAAGGTGTAAAATTTGTATCAAGACGAGCCAAGACCATAGGCAACTATGTAAAAAGAAATTTTGCAAAAAATACAAAAGGATCCACACGCAATTGGCTAACTAAAAAGAATGGAACCTTCAAATGTGGTGTAAGACCGTGCAAAAGTTGCAACCATGTCAAATTGGGAGAAATCTTCCACTCGAACATTACAAAACAAGAATTCAGGATATTTCAGTATTTAACATGCACATCGAAGTATGTAGTTTATCTTATCTCCGGTAAACTATGTGGATGTCAGTATACAGGTAGAACTATTAGACCCTTAAAAGACCGAATTCGAGAGCATTTGCTTTCCTTAGAGTCTTTTGAACCAAAAACACCAGTTGCTGAACATTTTTCCAGACATAGACCAGGCCATACATTCGATGAAGACTCATTGAAATATGTCCTATCTTTGTTTGAATTTCAAACAATAGATTGTGTCACAAAACAAATTACAGGAGGGGACAGATTAGCATATCTAAATAAAAAGGAAGCTTTTTGGATACATAAACTCCAAACAGGCTTCCCAAAAGGTATGAACAAAATATGGGACTTAAAGTTGTTTATAGGCTAAACCAATTATATGTAAAGTATAAAATATAAATTTCTACTATTCTTATACTAGGCAATATAATAAACAACAAGAAATAAGTGGATAGGAATTGAAATTCTAGCTTATTTTAATAATTAATAACTAGAAAGTAAAACAAACTAATAAGCCATAAGAAGGTATCTAAAGTGTGTATTGCCCATAACAACTAAAAACCATAAAACCAAGTAATGTGAATAGCCTCCCCACTCTAGGCATAAAATCTATTTCAAACCATTGTACCATATAATTGACATCAAAAAAGCTACTTATCAAATTAATAAATTTCTAACATAATCACAATAGAAAAGAAAAAATAAATATCTAGGATCTTAAATTAAATATTTTTTTTTTTGATCTAATAAATTCATTATGTTAGTGATCCCTTCAAAAGTTTGGGAATAAAATCTTTGTGATAAAATCTTTGAGATAATTTAGGAGTTTTGTATAAATATTTATAATGTTGAATATTTATAACTTTGTTGCCTATTACATATGTTTTTAAAGTATATATGTGTATTATACATTATTAACAATGTAGTATGGAAAGTCCATTGAAAGTTCTGACAGCATTGTTAAGGGTTAAATGTGAAAGGTTTAAATATTCACAGGGAGAACAGCTGTGTATCCCTGATGAAGTGCTTGTTGTAAAGCAGGAAACGCGTCGGATTCAGCACCTGTGTGCTGAGGTTGTATGTATAACAAAATAGTGTGCCTTCCAACAATGGAATTTTAACCAAGTTTTCAATAAATATCTAATTTTATCTACAACTAATATTGGTACAGCCTGCAATTTCTTTCCAAACCCCTTTACATGGACTAGAACCTAAATTGTGTGGGCTTAACAAAGGTGGTGAATAAGTTAAAAGACACAGAACACCTGATAATTGGAGTCACTTGTCAGGGCCATTCACAGCTCAACAGGTGTGCTATATGTGCATTTGGAGTTGTATAGCACCCCCAGCTTCCTCATAGAACAGCCACTACCATTGAAAACCCCTTGCAACGTGGAGAAACAATAAATACAACTTCACTTGCTAAAATGGGTTATGCAAAGTTTGAAATAGTTCAATATTTGCTTGTTTGTTTTGTTGCAGTAATTTAGTCTTGCTGGATAGAATGAAAAGTGTCTCCTGGGCTGGCTGTGGATATTTAAGGCATTTTAAATGTGTTTTTGGGATGTTTCACTGATGCCTTGTTTATTGAATTAAAAAACTCTCTATTGCTCTTGATAGATATCTTGTCTCACTGTTGTGTGTTGTTATTTCAAGATTGACAAGTTTGTGTCGTTTTTATTTTATTTTAATTTCTCTTTAACTGTTTTTACCTTTTTATTTTTTGCCTTTGTTAGAATGGACTGTTTTATAGAGGGAGTTGTTTTATCATTTTAATTTGTTCCGGAACTTTTTGAAGGTGATTTTGTGATGCCAGTATGCTTCACAGTAGAACTTCTATGCACTGAGAAGTAAGCGGTTATGAGATAGATGTGGATGCTCGCAACTCATGAGTTTGATGAGTGAGATATTAGTTTCATAAAGGGATGTTATTGAATCTAGACTAATAACTATATGTGGAAATAATTAATAAATGCATTCTTGGATTTGCTTTATTCATTCATTTATACATTTGTTTATAATATTCTCCACATATTAAGTCCTTAGCTAACTCCTGCCACTTCCACATTATAAATATCTCTAAGGTACATCGCTCAATATAAGAACTAAGGGGCCAATTCTCACAAGTCTAGACATGGTTTTCCACGCTGACACTCACAGGGGTAGCCCTCATGGAATTCTTTCAAAAAAGGGGCTGTCCCTGGGAGATTTCTCCCATAAAAATATTGAGAGTTCTCTGTTAGGTAAAAGTTTGAACTAGAGAGGGAGAATCTGGTGTATGTTTAAACTATAATATTAACGCCGAATTAAAATCAAATTACGCATTTTTAGTGCACTGTACCTAAAATTTGCTGTTATTTTTTATTTATTTATTTTATTGAGAAAGCTATGTCAAGCAGTTACATACTTAGTTTGACAACTACAAAATCATAGTATGCAATGTGGCAAACAGGTTGAACATGATGATCAAAGTTACAAAATGTTCATTAGTGTCAATTCTCTTCTGCATCCTCTTTTTTGTGTTAGAATGCACCTACCATGTCTCTCAGGACCTCGTTTTGGTCCAGTAAGCCAAAAATGTCCAATGGAGGGCAGCTGTTATAATGTATTTCAAACTTATGTAAGATAAGGGTTATCGCTATATAACATATGGCAAACCAACACACACACAACAGAAGAACTCAAGTAAAGACATCCCTGGCAAGCAACCTTATAGAATCTCACCCAGAGACCTTTTACAATCTGGCCCTAAGATTCTTATCCACTCACTTATCATTTCCTGCCTTGACTACTGCATCTCTGGTCTCCCAATCTACTGCCTATGCCAACTGAAATCCATCATGAATGCCTCTACCATGCTCATCTTTCTTACACATAGTTTCATATCTGCTGCACCTGTCTGTTAATGCCTCCATTGGCTTCACTTGGCATAAACAATAAAATTCTAAATGTTGAGCCAATCAAAGACTTCACCAATATTGCACTCGTCTATATTTTTGCACTTGTCTAGAAATATTCCCCCACCCACCTCTGCTCTTCCCACAACCTACTTCTCAACTCATCTCTCATTACTTCCTCACACTCTCATCAGCAAGACTTTTCCAGAACTGCCCCTATCACATAAACCCTTGTTCAAACAGATTTGCATCTTGTCTCCAAAGCTTCAAGCATTCCTTAAAAAAACATATCAGTTTAGGGATGCATGCAACTTACTTGTCTCTCCTACATCTGCTTCCTCTCCCTCAACTTCCCCATGTACTTCCTTTAGAATGTCAGCTCACAAGTCCATCTGTCCTGTTGATCATCTTACATAAATATGGTTTACAGATTACAGTGATTACTGCACTCCAGTACTGTATACTTAAAGGGACAGTCTACACCAGAATTGTTATTGTTTAAAAAGATAGATAATGCCTTTGTTACCGATTCCCTAGTTTTGCATAACCAACACAGTTATATAAATACACTTTTTACCTCTGTGATTACCTTGTATCTAAACCTCTGCAAACTGCCCCCTTATTTTAGTTCTTTTGACAGACATCCATTTAAGCCATTCAAAGCTGGCTCACTGGAACTCCACATGCGTGAGCACAGTGTTATCTATATGACAAACATGAACTAACATCCTCTAGTGGTGAAAAACTGTCAAAATGCCCTGAGGGAAGAGGCGACCTTCAAGGGCTTAGAAATTAGCATATGAACCTCCTAGGTTTAGCTTTCAACTAAGAATAACAGGAGAACAAAACAAAATTGGTGATAAAAGTAAATTGGAAAATTGTTTAAAATTACATTCTCTATCTGAATCATGAAAGTTAATTTTGGATTATACTGTCCCTTTAATGTTATAGCTCTGCATAATATGTAAGCTCTTTATAACTAAACAATAATAATAATAATGGTTATTTACTACTCCTATATCCACATTTCAAAAATAGAACTCACAAAGTTGAAATAGTTAAGTGTGTTATTAAATTGTTGTAGGTGATTTCATTACTTTTGACTATCCCCGAAAGAAAAGTTCCTTCAGTATGTACATTTCATATTTGTAATTTTTTTTAATGAATACAATTTTAATCTTGAAATATTAAATATGGCACAATAAAATACAATTTGAAAGCTAAGAGTTGAAAAATGGCATTATAGGCATATATTCATTTAACAATGATCATTAAGCCAATTAGTATGACAAATAATCAGATCAACGAGTACAGAAATGAGTTTCAGTTTCTTAAATTAATGCAAATAAGTTTGATGTCTAGTGAATTGCGGTACATAATTTTTATAGTGTTAGTAAACAAAATAAATGTTGATGAGTTGATATCCATACTTGGCTTTATTGTTAGGTTCTTAAAAATGACTCAGATTTGTAGCTACAGCTTTCATAGTCAAATTACAAACTAAAGGCTAGATTACGAGTTGTGCATTAGGGTAAAAAAGCAGTGTTAAGAGGGCCTAACGCTGCTTTTTTTACGCCCGCTGGTATTACGAGTCTTGAAGGTTTAGGGTCACTGCACACTTCTTTGGCCTAACCGCAAAACGACTTACGTAAACTTCGTAAAGTCTTTTTTCTATGAGACTTCCATAGCGCCGGTATTACAAGTCTGTCCTGGGAGGCCAAAAAGTGAGCAGTACACCCTACCCTGTCAAGAGTCCTAACACATTTAAAAGTCAGTAGTTAAGAGTTTTATGGTACAACGCTGTAACATAAAACTCATAACTAAAGTGCTAAAAAGTACACTAACATCCATAAACTACCTATTAACCCCTAAACCGAGGCCCTCCCGCATCGCAAACACTAAATTTACATTTTTAACCCCTAATCTGCCGCTCCTGACACAGCCGCCACCTAAATTATATTTATGAACCCCTAATCTGCTGCCCCCAACATCGCTGACACCTACATTATATTTATTAACCCCTAATCTTCCGCCCCCAATGTCGCCGCAACCTACCTACACTTATTAACCCCTAATCTGCCGCCCCCAATGTCTCCGCCACTATAATAAACATATTAACCCCTAAACCGCCGCACTCCCACCTCGCAAACATTAGTTAAATATTATTAACCCATAATCTGCCGTCCCTAACATTTCCGTCACCTACCTACACTTATTAACCCCTAAACCACCCCCAATGTCACCGCCACTATATGTATTAACCCCTAAACCTAAGTTTAACCCTAACCCTAACACCGCCTAACTTGAATAGCATTACAATAAATAAAAATTCCTATCATTAACTAAATTATTCCTATTTAAAACTAAATACTTACCTATAAAATAAACCCTAAGCTAGCTACAATATAACTAATAGTTACATTGTAGCTAGCTTAGGGTTTATTTTTATTTTACAGGCAAGTTTGTATTTGTTTTAACTAGGTAGAATAGTTATTAAATAGTTATTAACTATTTAATAACTACCTAGCTAAAATAAATACAAAAGTACCTGTAAAATAAAACCTAACCTAAGTTACAATAACACCTAACACTACACTATAATTAAATAAATTAACTAAATTAAATTAAATTTGCGAAAGTACAAATCCCCCCCACTAAATTACAGAAAATAATAAACAAATTACAGATATTTAAACTAATTACACCTAATCTAATAGCCCTATCAAAATAAAAAAGCCCCCCAAAATAAAAAAAAACCCTAGCCTAAACTAAACTACCAATAGCCACTAAAAGGGCCTTTTGCGGGGCATTGCCCCAAAGTAATCAGCTCTTTTACCTGTAAAAAAAATACAAACAACCCCTCCAACAGTAAAACCCACCACCCACACAACCAACCCCCAAATAAAATACTATCTAAAAAAAACTAAGCTCCCCATTGCCCTGAAAAGGGCATTTGGATGGGCATTTCCCTTAAAAGGGCAGTTAGCTCCTTTGCAGGCCCAAACCCTAACCTAAAAATAAAACCCACCCAATACACCCTTAAAAAAATCTAACACTAACCCTCTGAAGATCGACTTACAGTTCTGAAGACCGGACATCCATCCTCAAGGAAGCGGCAGAAGTCTTCATCCAACCGGGACGAAGTCCTCAATGAAGCCAGGAGAAGTCTTCATCCAAGCCGGGTGAAGTGGTCCTCCAGACGGGCAGAAGTCTTCATCCAGACGGCATCTTCTATCTTCATCCATCCAATACGGAGCGGGTCCATCTTCAAGACATCCGACGCGGAGCATCCTCTTCCTCCGATGACTACCCGATGAATGAAGGTTCCTTTAAGTGACATCATCCAAGATGGCGTCCCTTAGATTCTGATTGGCTGATAGAATTCTATCAGCCAATCGGAATTAAGGTAGAAAAAATCCTATTGGCTGATGCAATCAGCCAATAGGATTGAAGTTCAATCCTATTGGCTGATCCAATCAGCCAAATGGATTGAGCGCGCATTCTGTTGGCTGATTGGAACAGCCAATAGAATGCGAGCTCAATTCTATTGGCTGATTGCATCAGGATTTTTTTATGCCCAGCAGTGAAGGGGTTAATTAGATAGCTTGTGGGGTTAATTTTAGCTTTAGTGTAGAGATCAGCCTCCCACCTGACACATCCCACCCCCTGATCCCTACCTGACCCCTCTTAAACAGCTCTCTACCCTCCCCCACACCACAATTGTCACCGCCATCTTAAGTACTTGCAGAAAGTCTGCCGGAATTAAAATAAAAGGCTTTATATATATATATATATTCTTCAGTGTAGGATACCCCCTTAGCCCCCAACCTCCCTGATTCCCCCCAAACAGCTCTCTAACCCTCCCCCCTCTACCTATTTGCCGCCATCATGGGTACTGGCAGCTGTCTGCCAGTACCCAGTGTGCTAAAAAAATAAATAGGTTTTAATATTTGTTTTATATAAAAATTCATTTTCTGTAGTGTAGCTAGAAAAAAGATAGGAAATTGAAGATTTTACCAGTCTGTACATTCTTGAATTTCCTTTCTTTTTTCTAGCTTTACTAAAAGCTTAAACTCTATCATTAACATAGGGTTTCTGCCTTTTAGTGTATTTCAAGTTTGTCATAAGTATAAATAAAACTCTGAGTTTAGAAACTATAGAAATGTTTCTAGATTCAATAAGTGAAACTCACCTCATACCTAAGACTGACGACCTAGTGATCAAAAACTCAGCAGTATGGAGCCAAATCATGCAACCTTTTTTGGCTTTTCTTGAGTATTATATTGGAATGTATGTGTCTTTCCTTTACATACAGAACTTGCACAGCAAGATAAAAGTCTCTCGGGTTAATATTAGCCTTTCTAAAATTATTTGAGGGACCTTTCCATACTGACAAGAAGTTTTAGATCATCTTGCCAGAGCAGAGAGCTTTAGATTATTGGGCCCTGATGTTGATTATTCTCTGCTGGTCGATAGCTATCAAAATAGCTGTCAAAAAACACAACACAGGTGGATTTTTGTTTACTGCATTGAGCTTATTAATGCTAATGGACTCAAGTTTTCTTCTTTCTTCTCCTAGATGTAAAGGGGTGAAAATACCCTTTACAACTAATCTTACCAAATGTAAAACATTTGATTCTAAGCACATTCACGATAGTGAATATGTTATTGAGCTTGTAATCTGGAATGTGCATTCATAACCGTAAGTTCAATAATAAATTTGGACTTATGTGCGTTGAGACTCTTCCCTTATAAAAAGGTGTTCATGATTTACAGCTTACAATAAGTGATCCTGTAAAAAAAGTTATTAAAATTGTTTTGCATAGAAACTCATATCTGCCAACTTGTTTACAGTTCATATCACAATGGAAATGGACCTTTAACAAACAAGATAAATAAATATAGTTTAAAAGAATTCTTGTAAAAGTATATAGCAGTAGTCTGGCCATTATGATAACATTAAACATGCATTTGTATGGGTTAGCAGTAGTGCAAATGGAAACAGATTGTTAACTATTAAAGCCGAGAATTAGCGATCTCCTGTAAAAACACAATTTTTATAACATCAGTACTGTTTGTGAAATCACCATCATCACTTAAAGATATTGGTGGCCTGAAGTGAGTTTTCCTGCAGATACCCTAAGCTGTACATGAAATTATTTAGTCATCACATCTACATATGTATATGTCTATATATATATATATATATAAATGTATGCCCTGTTTTATTAACCAATAGGGATGAAAGGAACTTTCTATGGGGCCGATTTATTAATGTCCGCCCTACATCGATAAATGCCGACAGCATATGCTGTCATATCATTGAACAAGCATTTCGTGTCGCAATGTCGCCTGATTGCTGTCCGCCACCTCAGAGGTGGTGGACGAGTTAAGGAGCAGCGGTCTTAAGACCGCTGCTTCTTAACTTATGTTTCCAGTGAGCCCGAAGGCTCGCGCAGAAACAGCGGCACATACTGCTTCTTAAATTGGCCCATATGCATGTTAATCTCCACTGGCCATTTTAAAAAGCTAAAAGACTGAAAAGAGCAGTGAAATCGTCTAACAGGTGTCCAAAAAAGCCCTTCCTGCTTCGAGGTGCCAAATTCAATAAGCCAAAACTGGGCTAGAAAAGTAGCTAAAAAATGAGCAGAAGATACTAACACCTAGAATTAGAGTTTGGAGTTAGCCTTCAAAAGCAGCGTTAAGGGGTCCTAACGCTGCTTTTGGCCGCCCGCTGGTATTTAGAGTCAGGCAGGAAAGGATCTAACGCTCACTTCCCTACCGCGATTCCAGGCTAACGCAGATCCCCTTACGCCAATTGCGTATCCTATCTTTTCAATGGGATCTGCCTAACGCCGGTATTTGGAGTCTTGGGAGAAGTGAGCGGTAGAGCCTCTACCGACAAGACTCCTACCGCCAAAAAAAGTCAGTAGTTTAGAGCTTTATGGGCTAACGCGTAAATATAAAGCTCTTAAACTACTGTGCTCTAAAGTACACTAACACCCATAAACTACCTATGTACCCCTAAACCAAGGCCCCGCCACATCGTCGCCACTCTAATAAAAAAATTTAACCCCTAATCTGCCGACCGGACACCGTCGCCACCTACATTATAGCTATGAACCCCTAATCTGCTGCCCCTAACATCACCGACCCAAAGTCGCCGCTACCTAACTACACTTATTAACCCCTAATCTGCCGACCGGACATCGCCGCCACTATAATAAATGTATTAACCCCTAAACCACCGCACTCCCGCCTCGCAAACACTAGAATAAATAGTATTAACCCCTAATCTGCCCTCCCTAACATCGCCACCACCTACCTACAATTATTAACCCCTAATCTCCCGCCCGCACCGTCGCCGCTACTATAATATAGTTATTAACCCCTAAACCTAACTCTAACCCTAACCCTAACACCCCCTAACATAAATATAATTTAAATAAAACGAAATAATATTCCTAAAATTAACTAAATTATTCCTATTTAAAACTAAACACTTACCTATCAAATAAACCCTAATATAGCTACAATATAAATAATAATTACATTGTAGCTATTTTAGGATTTATATTTATTTTACAGGCAACTTTGTATTTATTTTAACTAGGTACAATAGCTATTAAATAGTTAAGAACTATTTAATAGCTACCTAGTTAAAATAAATACAAAATTACATGTAAAATAAATCCTAACCTAAGTTACAATTAAACCTAACACTACACTATCATTAAATTAGTTAAATAAATTACCTACAATTACCTAAAATAAAATACAATAAAATAAACTATTCTATAATACAAAAAAAACTAACACTAAATTACAAAAAATAAAAAAGAATTACAAGCAGTTTAAACTAATTACACCTAATCTAAGTCCCCTAATAAAATAAAAAAGCCCCCCAAAATAAAAAAATTCCCTACCCTATTCTAAAATACAAAAGTAATCAGCTCTTTTACCAGCCCTTAAAAGGGCTTTTTGCGGGGCATTTCCCCAAAGTAATCAGCTCTTTTACCTGAAAATAAAATACAATACCCCCCCAATCAGCCAATCGTATTGAACTCACATTCTATTGGCTGTTCCGATCAGCCAATAGAATGCGAGTTCAATAAGATTGGCTGATTGGATCAGCCAATCGGATTGAGCTTCAATCTGATTGGCTGATTGCATCAGCCAATCAGATTTTTTCTACCTTAATTCCGATTGGCTGATAGAATTCTATCAGCCAATCAGAATTGAAGGGACGCCATCTTGGATGACGTCCCTTAAAGGAACCGTCATTCGTCGTTAGTCCGTCGGTTGAAGAGGATGGCTCCACGTCGGCTCCGTTGAAGATGGCTCTGCTCTGGATGGATGAAGATTGAAGACGCCACCTGGATGAACACTTCTACCGGATGGAGGACCTCTTCTTGCCCCGCTTGGATGAAGACTTCTACCGGATCAAGGACCTCCTCTGCGCACCTTGGATGAAGAATTCGGCTCGGCTTAGTGAAGACGACTCAAGGGGTTAGCGATAGGTTTTTTTAAGGGGGGTTTGGGTGGGTTAGAGTAGGGGTATGTGGGTGGTGGGTTGTAAAGTTGGGGGGGGGTATTGTATTTTATTTTCAGGTAAAAGAGCTAATTACTTTGGGGTAAGGCCCTGCAAAAAGCCCTTTTAAGGGCTGGTAAAAGAGCTAATTACTTTTGTATTTTAGAATAGGGTAGGGCATTTTTTATTTTGGGGGGCTTTTTATTTTATTAGGGGGCTTAGATTAGGTGTAATTAGTTTAAACTGCTTGTAATTCTTTTTTATTTTTTGTAATTTAGTGTTTGTTTTTTTTGTATTATAGAATAGTTTATTTTATTGTATTTTATTTTAGGTAATTGTAGGCAATTTATTTAATTAATTTAATGATAGTGTAATGTTAGGTTTAATTGTAACTTAGGTTAGGATTTATTTTACATGTAATTTTGTATTTATTTTAACTAGGTAGCTATTAAACAGTTCTTAACTAGTTAATAGCTATTGTACCTAGTTAAAATAAATACAAAGTTGCCTGTAAAATAAATATAAATCCTAAAATAGCTACAATGTAATTATTATTTATATTGTAACTATATTAGGGTTTATTTTATAGGTAAGTATTTAGTTTTAAATAGGATTAATTTAGTTAATTTTAGGAATATTAATTCGTTTAATTTAAATTCTATTTAAGTTAGGGGGGTGTTAGGGTTAGGGTTAGAGTTAGGTTTAGGGGTGGGTTAATAACTTTATTATAGTAGCGGCGACGGTGCGGGCGGGAGATTAGGGGTTAATAATTGTAGGTAGGTGGCGGCGATGTTAAGGAGGGCAGATTAGGGGTTCATACTATTTATTCTAGTGTTTGCAAAGCGGGAGTGCGGCGGTTTTGGGGTTAATACATTTATTATAGTGGCAGCGAGGTCCGGTCGGCAGATTAGGGGTTAATAAGTGTAGGTAACATAGCGGCGACGTTGGGGGGGCAGATTAAGAGTTAATAAATATAATATAGGGGTCGGCGGGGTTAGGGGCAGCAGATTAGGGGTTCATAGGGATAATGTAGGTTGCGGCGGTTTACGGAGCGGCAGATTAGGGGTTAATAGTATAATGTAGGTGTCAGCGATAGCGGGGGCGGCAGATTAGGGGTTAATAAGTGTAAGGTTAGGGGTGTTTAGACTCGGGGTTCATGTTAGGGTGTTAGGTGCAGACTTAGAGAGTGTTTCCCCATAGGAGACAATGGGGCTGCATTAGGAGCTGAACGCTGCTTTTTTGCAGGTGTTAGGTTTTTTTTCAGACCAAACTGCCCCATTGTTTCCTATGGGGATATCGTGCACGAGCACTTTTTCCCAGCTTACTGCTACCGTAAGCAACGCTGGTATTGAGAGTTGAAGTGGAGCTAAGTTAGGTTCAACGCACCCTTTTTTGAGCCTAATGCAGCCCCTCAGACAACTCTAAATACCAGCATTGTTGGAAGGGTGCGTTGGGAAAAAAAGCAGCGTTAGCTACGCGGGTCTTTACCGACAAAGCTCTAAATCTAGCCGATTGTGATCACAAAGAAGTTTTCCGCTCCATAGGACAAGTAGGGCTTTTTTCTAGCAACTGAAAACCCATTTGCCAGTGCTAAAATGAACCTAAATCATTCAATTATGATTATGTCAAATAGAAAAGTAGCCTTTTAATCCCAAAAAACAGCTGAAAAATGTCCAAGATAGATTAAGATCAAGGCCTTCATGTTAAATGGGCACGAAGAATAATTGGGGAAAAATTTGCAAAATCCTGGTGGCATGAAAATAAACCATCAGCTTATTCTACTGAGCACTATATTGTAAAGTTAGTGTCTCTCCTTTTCATACAATACATTTAAGGAACTCTTCTTAATGAGATACGTTCCCAAAGTAAAAATTTTATTTAAAAAATCCCTTAAGGGCTTTGTACTGATGAGGCTTCATATAGAGTCTCCCCAGAACAGAGGGCTTGGCCTTAATGTGTGCACGTTACTCTAATTTTTAGTACCGTTATTATTATTACTATTTGTAATAATTCCTTTTATTGACCAAATAAGAAACCAAAACAAACATTTTAAGAAGAATATATAACCATGATTATTTTGAGATTTTTGTTATTTTTAATTTAGGTTTACTGAATTTATAGTGCAAACAAAATTGATTGTATAATGTTGCACAGAATGGTATGTATTCATGTATTTATTGTTATTTATTTATTTATATACATCATGATATAATTATTTTCAAATTGTGTACAGCACATTATATTTAAACTTTTGAGGCTAATTTTAATATGTAATAGATATTTAATTTCTTTATTGCAGTTACTCCAACAAGACTACCTGGATCCCAGCAATTCAAACCTTGAAAAAGAAGAGGTGATGAAGAGAAAAACTCCTTACATTTTCAAAAGACAGACACATGCAAGCAAAGCAAGACGACCCTACATACTCAAACGAGGCTCATATTACTAACAGATAAAAACTCCATACACATGTATTAAATTTATATGTAGCTGTGATTTATGGATATTTTACTTAAAATTAAAATGATATGTGTTACAAATATATTTAAAATACAACCATCAATATAAATGTATTTTTATTCATGTTGTTTATTCCATGTGACTTTTTTCTTGACTTAAACATTTTAAAAAAATAAACACACTATCTCTGCATGGTTTATTGAATACATATGGGAAAATCAGTTACAGGAAATTAATTTTGTCATAAATGATGAACGCAATCAATACTGAATACAGATAATCCAATTCAGTCAAATTATATTAAAGTGAATACATAAATTTAAGTAAATAGAAGAAGCATGGTATAAAAATCAACTATATTTTTCCGCAGAAGCTCATTAAAATACTGCAAAAAGCTCAAAAAAGTAGAACTGTTATTTTAAATTCCTTTACAAATTATATTTTTTAGACTTTCAAAGACATAACTCTCAGTTGCACAGCAGGATTCTTTGATTTTTTTATTTTCTAACCTTATCCATTGATTCATTTTATATGAGAAACACATAAATGAAATTTCACAGGTCATTTTTTTTATTTTTTATTATGTGATTGAATGATGTACAAGAAAGTACGTCTTTTTGATGCCTTTCTTCTGCTTTAGGAGAGAAAGATATTTACAGCTTATCTTTTTTTTCCCCAAGTGACACAAACTTCAATAAAGGATATATTTATGCTTGGGATTACAGGTTTAAAAAAAAAATAAAAGACAAAAAAATAAGAAAGAAAAAAAAAAGAAAAAAAGAAAACTTGGCTAGAATCCATACTATGATGCCCCAAAAGCACTAAAAATTAAAGAGCTAAAAACAAAAAAAAATGAAATATTTATGTTAATAGATATGCAGTTACAATCAATATAAAAATCACACCTCATTACAAATTACATTGCATATTTATAGCTATATATGTATCGATATAGAAATACGTTTCCACTACTACTCTGCAGTAGTAGTAATCAAAATAAAAATTGGATTAAAGTTATAGGGGGATATTTATCAATGGTATGTTGGACCTGATCCGACAGAGCGGATCAGGTCCGACATACCTCGCTAAATGCGGAGAGCAATACGCTCTCCGTATTCAGCATTGCACCAGCAGCTCTTGTGAGCTGCTGGTGCAACACCGCCGCCTGCAGACTAGCAGACAATCGGCCACCAGCAAGAGGGTGTCAATCAACCCGATCGTACTCAATCGGGTTGAATTCCGGCGATCTCTGTCCGCCTGCTCAGAGCAGGCGGACAGCGTTATGGAGCAGCGGTCTTTAGACCACTGCTTCATAACTGCTGTTTCTGGCGAGTCTGAAGACTCGCCAGAAACATGGGCCCTCAAACAAAGAAAGGACACTGCATAAAAAACCAATGCACTTTTCTTCTATGTGTATATTAACTATATAAATGCAATTATACTCCTGAATTTAAAGAAAAGACCAAATGAAAAAATGCTGTCTTAAAACAGGTACATCAAAAATGCAATGATGTTATGTACTGTGTATGTAATATAATCTCAAAGTAAGTACATGAATTAATAATAATCAGTAAATTGATAATGCAGCTGGTGCATGGAGTTTTTGGTCCCTGGGTGAAAAACATTTGTTGTCTCTCTATGAAATGTATCCTTCAGTCCTACTTTCAACCAGTGGAGGCTCCTCTATAGGAGCACTTGAGCATGTGAACCCCTTTCCCCTGATGCCCCCTGACCCCTGATGAACAAAAAAAAAAAGTGAGAAATAAAAAAAAATTACATTTTTAAACCTTTTTTGCTGACCTTTTTTGCTGATTAAATTAAAAAATACTCCAGGCACTGCAGTTTTAAGTAAAGACATTAAAATTGCCTTATTTAGGCTGAAAGTGGAATGGGCATTTGCCTAATACTTCTATCTATCGCACATGATGAGCAGTGCGATAGATAGAAGTATAGGCAAAAGCACTATCCACTTTGACAACTGCATTGACAGCAGCGCCACCTACAGGCCAGTCCATAGGTCTCCTAACCGCACAGCTCTTAGTGTGCGAGAGCCAGCTGTCATGTGACACTCGCACACTAAGAGCTGTTTGTGTGGAGGCAGTGGCATCACTAGGGGGGTGTGGCCCGCACCGGGTGACACTTTCAGGAGGAGTGGCCTCTTAGATCAGAGTCAGACATGTTTAATTAGAAGCCTTAACAGCCTGGATGC